>NC_083856.1:0-140000 GCF_029169275.1 Apis cerana | reverse complement strand
TTTGAAGTAAATTTAATAAAATTAAATTATATAAATATCATTTTTCATATAATGACTTTTTCTATTGATTAAATATTAATTAAAACCAAACTTATTTTTTTCCAATATATTTAATATATTATATATATATATATATAAATTATATTTTACTTACTCTACAAAGAGGATATGTATGTAATATTTTAATGACATCATCTTTTTTTACTTCAGTCATTTCAAAATAAATATCGTATCAAATATTATTCTTCTTTAAAAGACACTGAGGATATTGCCATCTTACAGGCGCATATTTACCCCTTAAACCAATATAGATAACTTGCGTCTGTTATATGGTGGAAAAATCATGGTTAAGTACATAGAGTCCATATATTAAATTTGATAAATTTAGGATTTTTTTAGGATAGGTTTAAATATATATTCAGACGTACTTAAATTAGTGCAAAATAAAATATTTTTTTTAGAATTTTCTTTTTTAAATTTTATAAATTTTAATTTATTAAATTTATGAATGTTTAAATAAGACTTTTGAATAAAAATTCATGTAAAAATTAGATACGTAATTATTTGTAATAGTATATAATTATTTTGATGAAATTATAATATTTTTATATACATTTAATATTTATTTTCTATTTTTAATTATTTTTTTAGAATTTATTTTAAAAATTTTACTCAAATTTAGCTTATAATATATTAATATAATATACAAATATGTGTATAATTATTTTTGTGTAACATTATTTTTATATTTTATATTATTATTTTTATATAACATTTAAAGTTACTATAATAATATTTTACCAAAATATAAAACTTTATTTTTTATGTATATATTTTAAATAAATTAGTGCTTTTTTCAAAAATTCAATAGATCGATACATTTAATTGAAATCACTCTTATTTTAATATTAAATGATTTAAATTTATAAATTTCTGTGATCATTGAAAACAAGGTTATATTTAAAATTAGATGGATTGATTATTAAACTAAAAGGATTTAATATTTAAAACACAAATAGAATTAGTATTTATCATATTGTATATTCATTGTATAATATAATAACGTAAATAATATAATAAGTAATAAATTATATAAATTAATTATATAAATTATTAATATCAGAAATTTTTTAAATTTACTTATTTATTATATAAGAGTATTTATATGCAATTTTAATTTATCTAAAACAATTGTATTTTATTTTAAAGAATATATTGAATTGAAGTACTATTTAATTATAGAAATTATATTATTTAATTATTTATAATAATATTAAGAGTAAATACTTTTTTCAGATAAAATGACATCGCGATTTAGTGGAGCATTACAAATTACAAATTTGGATGATTTCATTATTCCTTCTCAGGTATTTTATCATTTTAATTTTTAATCTTAATAATTAACAATAATTTTTATGAAATTTTCTTTGTAGGAATGTATAAAACCTATAGAAATTCAAGCATTAAAGAGTAAAACTGGGGCAAAAATAAAAATTGAGAAAGATGGAACACCTTTAGCATTAAATGAAGTAAATTAAAATAAATTAAATTAAATTATATATATTTAAATAAATTTAATCAAAATTACAAATTTAAAAAATTTTTAAGATTATAATTTATTTTATAGTTTATTTTTTATATGTTTATTAGATTGGAGAATTTAAAAAATTAGAGAAAGTTGAAATTACACTTGCTGATTGTTTAGCTTGTAGTGGTTGTATAACATCTGCAGAAAATATATTAGTTACACAGCAAAGTCAAGAAGAATTAATGCGAGTATTTAGAGAAAAAACCTCTCAATATCAGGTAATGATTATTAAAATAACATAGAGTATAATTAAATATCAAAAATCTGTATTTCTAATATAATATTATATAATATTATTATATAATATTATAATATTATCTAATATAATATTATTTTATAGAGTAAAGATGGTATAAGCTCAACATTTATTGTAGTTAGTCTTTCGGTGCAAGCAGTATTATCCATAGCAGAACATTATAATCTTCATTCAGAACAAACACTAAATAAACTTGCAGGATATTTTTATCAATTAGGAGCAGATATAGTTTTAGATATGACTGTGGCTGATGACTTTGCTCTCTTAGAATCTGCTAAAGAATTTATACAACGTTACAGAGAAAATAAAAATAGTGCAAAAAATCAATTGCCTATGTTATCTTCTTCTTGTCCAGGTAATTAGTAATATAATATAATGTTTTCATAAATAATTGTTTTCATAATAATATATAAATAATATATAAAGTACTTAAATATAATTTTTAAATTAATAGAAATAATTTAGTATTTTTTCTTATAGAGATTGAAAACTATTAACTAAATTAATCTATTTAAAACTATAAATTATTTTTTAAAAAAGATACAATTACAGTGGTCGACATATAAATAAAAAATTTTTTCTAATTTAATTAATATATAATTAATTCTATTAATATATCATTATATTTCTATTTTTTTCTATTTTTTCATATAATATAAAACTACATATTTCCAAAATATAAAATTCTTATTACTTTTTATATAAATTTAAATTGAAGATTATTCCTATTCTTGCCATTCTCATATATTTTTTTTTATATAAAAATGCAAAAAATTTCCAGAATATGCATTAAAAATTAATTTTGTTTCATGATATTTTTATCTATTTTTAATTATTTTGAAAATATGATTTGTCATATTTGCATAGAAAATTCTGGATAATGTAATCATTTAAAAAATGAAACATTATTTATTATTTTCAATATTTATAATGGAAGATAAATAAAAATTTTTGTTACATTATTTTACTAAATCCAAAAATTTTGATTTTGAATAAAAGTTTATTATAAGTAGAGCATAATGGATTATATATATATATAGAGAGATTACATATATCTTTTGTTAAAAGAAAAAATTGCAGAAAATTTTTTTAAAAGGTTAAAGTCAATTTTCTTAAAGTCACAATAATTTGTCAAATTTTAATATAATTTTACAGAAATTTTTTTCTATAATAAAGTGATAAAGCAGTAAATTTTGATATTTAATATTTTACTCTATCTGATACTATTAAAAAATTATATTAAATTATATTAAAAAATTATATTAAAAAAACAAGAAATATATTAAATTTTTATTCAGTTTTCTTAAAATAATATTTGTAAAAATTCTTTCATATATAATTATACTTTATATACTTACATTAAAAATAAAAAATTTATAAAAAAATTAAAAAATTAAAACTAAAATTTTTATTTATTTTTAATCAAATTTAAAGGAAGTTAAATTAATACTCAAAATTCAGCATTTTAAAATTTTATAATAGTACAAGATAAAGTAAAATTTTGTTTTTTTTTGTTTTAAATTTAAAATTTAATTCTGAAACTTTGGAAATTGATTTCAGCTTTTTAAAGAGATTTTTTCTTGATAAGACAAATTTTTTAGATTAATTTATTTAAAAAAATAATATAAAAAAAGTACTTTTTTTCTTCATTCTATATTTTTAAATATATTGCTTTTAAATATAGGTTGGGTATGTTATGCTGAAAAAACACATGGTAATTTTATACTTCCATATATAAGTGTTACAAAATCTCCTCAACAAATTATGGGATCATTAGTTAAATATCATTTAGCTAAAATTATGGATCTTTCACCAAAACAAATTTATCACATAACTGTTATGCCTTGTTATGATAAAAAATTGGAAGCATCCAGAGAAGATTTTTATAATCATGAAATAAAATGTAGAGATGTAGATTGTGTTATAACTCCAAGTAAGTATTATCCATTTCAAAACTTGAAAAAAATATTCATTTATATTTATTTTTTTTTTAATTTTTTGAATTAAAATAAAAATAATTATATTTATTTTTTTTTTAGTTGAAATAGAGCAAATGTTTAATGAATATAATGTAATATTAAGTGAAATAAAAATTGAAAAAAAAATTCAAAGAATATTTGAATCAAAAATGAAATATTTGAAAAATGATTTATATGGTCATAGTGGTTCAGGATCCGGAGGTTATGCCGAATTTATTCTTCGTTATGCTGCAAAATATCTATTCAATGAAACAGACATAATAATTGAATTTAAAAATCTTAGAAATCCTGATTTTCAAGAAGCAGTTTTTCAAAAAGATGGTCAGACACTCTTAACATTTGCAATTGTTAATGGATTTAGAAATATACAAAATCTTGTACAAAAATTGAAGCGTGGAAAATGTCTATATGACTATGTTGAAGTTATGGCATGTCCTTGTGGTAAGTTTTGTTTATAAATTATATAATATAATATTACATAATAATAATAAATTTTTATTCAAATTATACATAAATTGTTAGGATGTCTTAATGGAGGAGCACAAATTAGACCTTTAAATAATGTTCAATCACGTGAACTGGCATTAAAATTAGAATCTATATATCGAGAACTTCCTCAAAGTGATCCTGAACAAAATCTGATAGTGAAAAATTTATATAAAAATTGGTTAGGAGGAGAATATACAGACAAAGTTTTAGCATATTTCCATACTCAATATCATGAAATAAAGAAAGTAGACACTGCTCTTGCTATAAAATGGTAATTTATGGTAAATATATATTATTATTAGTTTAAATTAGAATTTTTAAATACAATTAATATCAAATTAATATATCATTTAAAACATATAGTTATGTGATTAGATGTATATTTATTCTATTACATATTTATCTATTCTATTATATATTAAAAAACTTTAACTGTTGGCAAATATTCATTAAAGAATATAAAAGATAAATTTTTAATAAATATTTATATCTTTTATAAAAAAAAATAATTTAATAATATACATGTAAATATAAATTTGGTATTATATAGAGTGTCTCATTTAATGTAAACTATCTAATTATAAGAATAAAAGAAATTTCATATATAATTTAAATAATCTAAAAAGATAAATATTTAAATATTATTAATAAATATTGTAAGAAATAATTATTATGCTTATGTTTTTTAAAATTTACTAAATCATTCTTTTCTTCTTATATATTATACTTTTTTCTTTTATATAATATATAAAAGAAATAGTATTTTTATTGATTTCAAAACTTAAAAATAAAAATAAATATGAAATTTATTAAAAATTAATATTTTTTACAGTATATCTTTTTTTTTTACATTAAATTACATAATAATAATTTTTTGTATTAATACAATTGAAAAAAATATTTAGAAGATCAATATTTAAGATGAATATCTAATATATATAAATATAAATATAATAAATAGTAATAAAAATTATATTTGATATTTAAGTAATAAATATTAAATATAACTATTTCATAAAACTAAAACATATAACATAATGAACAAAAAGTTCTAGCTTCGTTTAAAATAACATAATCATAATAATAACTAGTAATTATATATAGTAATATATAGTAATTATAACATAATAATAACAGTATTTTAAATATATTATTAAAATGTACAATAAATATAAAAAAGTTACATTGATTGCAGATTAATTAATTTTTATGATATTTATATTGCAATATAAATATGCTGAAAGTATAAAAGATTGTCTTTTATAATTATTCATTTATTTCAATAATCTAATATGACTAGTAATAAATATTAAAAAAAAATAAAACTTTTAGAAAAAGAAAATATTAGAATATTTTTTTTTTTAACAGTATATAATATAATAAAATGTAATATTATAATTTTTATAATTCTAATTTATTTATCTATAAAATAATAAATTATTTTCATTTTCGCAATTAAATATTAATTAAAAAAAAATAATATATTATGTAAAACAAATATATTAAATTAAAGAAATATTTTCAATAATACTGATAAAATAATTTTAAAATATTATAAGTATTGTAAATATCAAATTATCGAAAATATATCTTGATTTCAAATGCAAATAATCGTAAATAAAATATTTATAAATTATATAACAATATTATATTATAACAATATTATATATATAATTTTATCATACATGCAATAGTTTTTTATCATATATGTATAATAATAACCTCACTCTCCAATATATTAATTTATTATTATATAAGATATTATTCGTGAGATATATTACAAGATTGATTCTAGAAGAAATAAATACAAATAAATACAAAAATTGATATACAAATGCTAATTGTATTTAAGATGCATTTATTAAGTTATATTCAATTTAAATTTATATTAAATCAAGCAAAGGACAGAGTGCGATATAACAAAAATATAACAAAAATAAAAACGGTTTCTATTTCTATTTCGTTTCGTTTAACATTTTAGAATTGATCCTCTAAAGATGCTCTAAAAATACATAAATATCTTACATATAATGAACTTAATAACATTATAACATTTTCATAAAGATGTCTCCAAAGTTATTTTATGAATATGTTAATACCTTATATATAATGAACTAATACATAACATTTTCATAAAAAATCTATATAGATAATAATTAATAACATATGTATTCATAATTGAATCATTATATCTTTATCATGATAAAATTTTCTTCATGTTTATAAATATGAATTTAAGAACATAATTACACATTTTAATCAAATAATTATTCATATGATATATTAACTCAAGTTATAATAAAAATAGTAAATTTTTTATTATATAATATACATAATATATAATCTTTTATTTCCTTTTCAATTTCCTGAATATAAAACTTTTTTTTTAACGAATGAACTATTGTCACTTTAATTTTTAATTTATTTTGAAGCATTGAAAATGATACATAGTTTAACTAAATTAGAAAAAACTTTAATTACCTAGAATTTTTATCATATAATGATTTTTCATTTTTATTCATTTCTGTGGATTCTTCTTTTTTCAAATCAATTCCTGTATATCCATCTTCAATATACATGATATCAGTATCGTGATTAATTCCTTCCTTATTTGCATATGTATTTATTAACCATCCTTGATTATTATCTATTTCTTTTGATACGACAAGAAATAGTTCCTTTTCTTTACTATCTATTTGGTCCTTTAGATATCTAAGTAAATCATTTTCCTAATACATATTACAATACAATTAAAACATTATTATATTATATTATATATTAGCAAAAGATTTGATTGTTAAGATATATATATTGCATTTTTAAATATTAAAATCAAAATTTTAAATGAAACCTTTCCAATAAGTTGAGGAGAATCAAGTTTTGAATCAAGATTATAAAAGGCACCATGAATTTTCTTCAGGGCAATCCAATGTCGTCTTTTCAAAGGAAGTAATACAAATCCCAATTTATATTCTGTAGGTACATTTAATATAAAACCTTCAATATTATCTAAACATAGACATTTGGGGTCTCTGAAAAAATTCCTAATTTTTCAATATATATTTAATATATATATTATAATACACATATAAATAATTATATAATAGATATATATATATATAAACTAAATTTTTTTAGTTTTTATAAATTATTATAATTTTATAAATTATATTAATATAGTGTATAATATAATTTTTTATATATATTATTATTTTATATATATACATATTAATATAACATATAACATAATATTTAAATATATTACACAATTATCAAATTAAACAAACCTGCGTTTATCAAACCAAACTGCTTCATGTCCTCTTCGTTGTAATGCTGCCATAATAACATTAATATCATAATTACCAAGACCTAATAATGATTTATGGGGATTAATCCACACATCTGGACTTAAACTATAACAAATTTGATCTAATTCTTGTTTACTAAATCGTCTTTCTTGAAATAAATTGTTTAATGCATGTAATGCACAAAGCTCTTTTACCTATAAGAATAATAATCATGCAAATATAAATATCTAATATATACAATCTTACGTTATTCAGAAATAATAATATATAAATATATTATTATATATATTATATATATTATGCGTTCATAATTAATAAAAATTTATTAATTTATTAATTTTGTATATGTATATATATTATTATAATATAATTGTTCATTATTAATTGAGAACATAAAATACTTAATTACTTGTCTTTCATGATATATGGATCCAGTCATATCAGTTGCTGTACTCGCAACCATTTTATCTACATAATTTTTATTATATATTATATTAATAATTTAACTAATTATAATAATTAATAATTAATCATTTGCATTATTTATCAAAATTTTCTTCATATATAAAATTTAATAAATTTATAATAATTTATGTTATATTGATAACCTAATAACGTAAAAAAAATCTGTTATTTATTTACATCTGGTAAGAAATTATATTAAATATGAAATAATTATTATTAAAACATAGTACAAACTTCGATAAAGAAGAAATACTGTCACTTCAGAATACAATTATAAAATAAATTTGAATTTATTTTTGGTAAGCATCAATATATGTATATGTATTATTCATTTATGTTCATTCATAATATATTTTATGATATATTTGATAAAACGTTTTCAACTATATGTTTTTTATATATTAAATATCAATGTTAAACAATAATACGCAGCAGATATAAAAATGATTTAAATATATACTAATAAAATATACTATCTTTATTTAAACTACTTTTCTGAAAAGATGATTGGATAGTTTTGAACTATTGATATTTCATTGATATTAAACTTATAAAATTTATTTATTGTTTGAAGTTTATATTTTAATTGTATAATATAATTATTTTTTTTATTATTATATAAATATATTAATATTAATGAAAGAATAGCATATATAATCAAATAATATAAACATATTTTAGTTAATCTATAAAATATATTATACTCTATGGTTAAATAAAAACAACAATATATCTAATTTTACAAATAGGTTTATTTAGAAATGTTAAATATAAAATAATTATATTATTGATAAAATTTAATATATAAAATAAAATTTAATATATTCAATTAATTTCTGTTTTCCAAAAATATTTCTAAACAATGTACTTTAATTAAATTTAAAATGGAAATTGATTATAAACTTTTAAAAGAAATAGATTGTAAGCAAGGAGTTATTAGAGCTGTACGATTTAGTGGTATGTATATTCTATTTTGGTATTTTATTTTATTATTTTATTTTATAATTATTTTAATATTTAATAGTTTTTTTTAATAGTTTATAATATTATGTTAATATTATAAAATTTTTTTTATAATTTAGTAATATTGATTATATTTAATATATTTTCAGTTGATGGTGCTTATTGTTTAACTTGTGGATCTGACAGGAAATTAAAATTATGGAATCCTTATAAAGGTGTTACTTTAAAAACATATGAAGGACATGGAAATGAGGTAATGGATAGTAGTGCATCTTGTGATAGTAGTCAAATAGTGTCTTGTGGATTAGATAAATCAGTTATTCTTTGGGATGTAGCAAGTGGAACTCCAATACGCCGTTTAAGAGGTCATGTAGGTCCTGTTAATACTGTAAGGTATATTTTTTATTATTATTATAAAATTATTATACTCATATGCTTTTATAATAATTTATTTAAATATAACATGTTTTTTTTTGGTATAGATTTAACGAAGAATCATCTATGATTATTTCTGGATCAAGAGATAATTTGGTTATGTTATGGGATGTCCGTTCTAAAATATTAGAACCTGTACAATGTTTAAATGAAGCTAAGGATTCTATTTCTAGTGTTAGAATATCAAATCATGAAATTTTAACAGCTTCTTTTGATGGAAAAATACGCAGATATGATATTCGTGTAGGTGAAATATATGCAGATTACATAGGAGGTAAATTAATATATTAAAAATTCATAAAATATAAAAATAAAAATAAAAATTGTCATTAAATTTAATATTACAGATGCAGTAATATGTGCAAGTTTTACAAGAGATGGTCAATGTATAGTAGTTAGTTCTGCTGATGGTATAATTAGATTAATAGATAAAGATTCAGGAGAATTACTTGGAGAATTTACAGGTCATGTGGTTAATAATTTATGCTTAGAATCAAATGTTGATAATCAAGATACTCGTGTTATTTCTGGATCTGCAGATGGAAAATTATGGATATGGGATTTGATTTCTCAGAAAGTAGTTGCAAAACTTTCAGGATTTAAATCAACAAAACATCCTATGGTATCATTAAGTGTTCATCCACAAAGAAATTGTTTTTTAGCTACTAATGGATCAAATATATTAATGTGGACTACATCAACATAAACATAATATTTTTATGACAAGTTTATAATCATATATGTATAGCTTTTTAAATGCACATTATATTATAGAATTAAAAATTTATACTATTATATAGTATTTATTAGTATTCATTTTATGTAATTAAAGAAAAATAAATTGTTGAAGAAAAGAAAATAAATATGAAATAATTGAAAAAAATTGTATTTATAATATTTACAATATCTTATACTTACAAAAATATAACTTTTTTATCATATATATTTTTTGATATACGATAAAAATAATTTGATAATATATATATTTATATATATTTATATATAATTATTTCTATATATAATACTATATTATAATTAATATATATATATATTATATTTATAAACATTAATATATATATAATTTATAAGATCAAATGCAAATTTTTGTTTGACAATTTCAGAATAACAATGAGACTTTTTTTAAATATGTTATTAAATATATTTTTTTATCTGTTTATTAAACAGGTAGAATAGATAAAATAGATAAATGTGGGTTAAATTAAGCTGGGTCATGATATACATTTAAAAAAAATCAGAGTATGTAAATAGTTTAACTTTAGTAAAGGAAAGAGAAAGAAAACAAGTAAAGAAGAACTGAGAGAATACTTGCGCGCGCAGGTGGCGCGATACCGGTGCGTCAGAATCAGTGGTCATCGTTTTACCCAGGAGAGGGAAAGAAAAAAAGAGAAAGAAGGAATAATTTTATAGAATAGAGAGAAATAGAATAACTGCGCAAGAGGAAGAAACTATACGGATTCACATAACGAATGAAAAAGATAAAAGAAAAGAGAGAGTAAGAAATATACAACGAAAGAAATATACACGAAGGTGCTTACATACGGGGCGGACCTGCCAGTCTCAACCACTTCGGAGTATATTTTTTATTTTGTACTCAAATTTGCAATTATTCTCAATTGTTAGTTATTAGTTATATATGAAAACTTGTGATTTATTCAATGCAAAAATAGAAAAATAGAAATTGTTGGATCGCGTGATCTTATTTGTAATCAATTAATAAATTGTGAGTGAAGATTGTTATTGTTGATTGATCTCTTCGGCTTGCCGGCTATCAAAATCATTAGGAAGACAACAATCATAACATAAATAGTGACAAGAAATAATTTTTAAAATTTTACTGTCAGTGATAGTGTTGGAGAGTGGTAGTGGATTAAGAAGACGGGTGTGCACAAAAAAGGGTTGTTATGGGGCGAAGGTGTCTACTTTTGATGCTGTATCTGCTGACTATATTCGGTTTTCTCGCAACGAATGCTTTTTCTACTAACAGTGAGTTGCATTTTTCTATTCTATTGAATGGAAAAAAAAGAAAATTAAATATCAATAGAAACATTATTATTCAAAATATATACAAGTTATAGTATTGTTGATTGTTAAAATGTATATGGAATGTGCCATGCGCTGATATATGCTTACATAATCGACATTATTTGTGTACATTTTTCATAAAAATTAAAAATTAGTTGATGCAAAACTAAATGACGAATAAATAAAAAAAATACCTAATGTATAATTCAATATTTTTATGATCTTCATGAAAAGAATATTAATGTTGAAATGCATTACTTAAAAAATAGACAAGATCGTGATAGATGGAAGCACGTGAAAATTTTGTTATATCACGTTTAATATTTATAATTAATTTTTTTTATTTATATAAAATTGAATTTCATAAAGAATTGAATTTTTAATATCTATTACTTATTTTTATATTTATTATTATAAATTGTTTATTTTTTTTAAATAAATTGCTCAATTTTTTTTATATAACTTTTTAAAAGTATTTTAAAAATGCGATATTTATATTTATTTAATTAAAAATTTAATAGTTTTAAAGTCATAATAATATTTAAATAATAAAATTATATATGCTAAATATATAAGTATTTTTTCTTTTAATAATAAATTATTATATTTTATTAAATTATTTGAATTATATAAATAATAAATAATAAATTTAACAAAAATAAGAAATTTTTATATATAGTATTATAATTAATAATATTTACACACATATGAATACAATATATCTATATATACATTCATACATTATAATAATAATAATATATATATGGAATAATATTTACATTACTGAATTGAATCAGTGAAAAACTTTGCTGAAAATATCAAAAATAGAAAGGAAAAATAGAAAATTCTTATTTCTATTAGATAGAGATAAATACTTGAGCTTCGCACATTTTTGTGAAAAATCCTCATTTACAAAATATTTTAGTTTAAATATTGTAATTTTATACTATTAAAATTTGAAAAAGATAACAATTGCTTGTAATTAGCTTTAATCTTAAGTAATTAGCTATTAATATTAATCTAAGACAAATCGAGAACAAATATGTAAAAACACGCATTTATTGGCTATTATTTCTAGTTAAAAAAAAAAAAAAACGTTAAATACATTTCATATATTAAACAATAGTAGATATTTGATAAATAAGGAAAATATATGAATTTCAATTTTATCTTTCGTGAAGTTATCTTATTAATTAAAGCTAATTATAGTCAATGGTTATTTTCACAGCTTCTAATAATAGTATAATAGTCTAACATGAACTTGCAATATCTGAAATATCCGAATTGAAATATTTTCTAAATCAATAATTTTTTAACATAAACAGAAATATTTTCTTATAGAAAAATAAATCGAATGCATTAACAACTATATCATTTTATTACAAAAGAAAAAGTTGATTTTAAAATCTCTATTGAACTTATAAAAAAATGAATCAAATACTTTGAAACATTTTTTAATAATTTCAACTTCTTATGATGTTATAGTTTTCATTTAAACGAAATATCTGTTTTTGAAATTTTTATTAAATTCTTATCTTATATTGAATTAGAAATTTAATCAAACTTAATGAAATAAATATTATTTTCTAAATTATTATTTTGAAAATAAAAAATAAAAAATTAAGAATTATATATATATATATTTCTATAATATAAATATAGATTTATATAAATACATAAATTGGAATATATATACATATTGAAAATTAAATATAAATTAGTCAAATTAGAAAAACGAAAAATAATTAATATAATAAATAGTATAAATTTAAATATAATTAATATCATATATTTATTATATAATTAATATAATAAATATAATAAATATTAATAATGATATAAAAATAATTATTATGATTTTATATGTAAATAGAAATAAAACAAAAAGTACAAAGATAATTTTTAATTTGTATATTTTTATTTTAATTTTTCATATTAATACTTATTTAATAATTATTTGATACTATTATTTGATAATTTATTCAAAACAGTCATTTAATGTAAAATAAATAAAAAATATCGAGAATAAAATTATTTTAAATATTGCTAAGATTATATAAATGAAATTATAAGGAAATGAAATAAATTCATATTTTAAGATACGAAGATCTTAAAATTAATATTTTAAGATATTACAACAATTCAAATAGAAAAATAAGATTAAATTATATCAGCTTTATTATAAAAACATTATACCAATTAAAATTTTTTTTTTATTAATTATAAATTTTATTATTATTTAAACAAATAAAAAATTGCATTCTCTATGTGACAAATATAAAAAAAATGTATTTTATCACTTAATTAATTGTAATTAACATTACAATTCATATAATATCGAATACAATAATGTAACATCGAGTACGATCTTGTTTTAATTACAAAATATTTATCATTAATCTTTTGCTTTTTAAATGTAAATATAAATTTAAATAATTTGTAAATATATATTAATATTTATTTAATATTATATATTAATAACGATTTTTTCATTCTGAAATTATTATTTGATAACATAATATCAAAGAAATTAATAGTTCTTTTAAATATCAATAAATTCGCGCAATTTAGATATCAGTAATAACAAGATTAATTTACAAATTTTGTTTTATCAATAATTAATAGTAATAAATTCTTTTATTGATCAAATGAAAAAATAATATTAATAATTAAAATATATAATAATTAAAATGATGATGTAAATATTTTTTATAGATAAAAAATAAAAAGTGATCAATATTTATAAATTTATTTTCTCAATTTTATTTTTAATTTTGATTGAATGAATATCTTCATTTAATTGATATATAATGTTAAATTATTTTGGAAACAAATTATGATATTTATTATATTATATTATACATATTTTAGATATTAAAAGTTCAGATTTAATTTTTTTAAATTTTATATATCATTTTATATCATTTTCATATTATCATTATATACAAATAAAATGAGAAAGATTTAAAATAACTTAAAAAACATAAAAATAAATTATTTTGTTTAACTTATTATTAAAAGTATTTATATATTAAATTATTAATATATTAAAAGTAAATACAAGTTTTGATAATAATTTAATAATAGAGAACATAATAAAGAAATGAATTCAATTCTTTTATTATTAAATATTTTATAATATAATATTTATATAATATAATATTTTATAATATTTTATAATATGGAATTTAATATTTTATTAATTATTTTAAATGACAATCATTAATTGCATAATATTGAATATGAGTTTATAAAAAAACAACTCCGAAAATTTAAAAAATTATGAAATTTATATGTAATGCTTATGTAGATATATATTACGTAATTTTTTTTTTACTGTTCGACATTAAATGGAATTGGGATGGAATTGATTTTTGAAAAATCGAATATTTTTTGACATTATATTATACTCACAAACTAATGAGATAAAAAAAAAGAAATACAAAGAAAATTTTCAAATAAAAGTTGTCTTTTTTCATAACTATCATTTGGTAAAATATTTATTAATTATTTATACAATTAAAAGAAGTTATAAATAAAAAAATTAATAATTTTTTAAAATTTGTTTTTCAACATAGTTTTAATCAATTTAAATAACTATGCAATAGTATAAAAATATATTTTTTATTTTTAATAAATACTTTGTTATTGATTTTCGTTACTAAATTTTTAAAAATAAAGAAATTTATATATATATTTTTGTTTTTTAGTAAACATTGGATCAATACCATATACTAATATACTAAATGAAAATAAAAAAAAAAAGAAACTTAAATGTATAACTATTTTATAAGATCTTTTTATTTTTAATGTTGTCAAAATTTTTTATTTTTTTTTTACTTTTAAAAATTTAGTAACGAAAGTCAATAATACAATAAAACTGTATTTATTAAAAACAAAAAATATTTTTTTATAGCATAATTATTTAGACTACTGATTAAAATTTTACATTGAAAAACATATTTAAAAAAAATTATTAATTTATAACTTTGTTTGTGTATAACTTTTTTTTAATTGTATAAACAGTTGTTTAATTGTAAAATTTTACCAGATATGATAATCTTTATGAAAAGAAATAATTTTTGTTCATATTTTTTATAATTTGCGAATTAGAACATAAAGTCAAAAAATAGTTGAATTTTTAAAAATCGATTTTATTTCTTTAAAATGATTTTGGATAGTAAAAAAAAAAATTAAAAATAAATAATATATACTTATATAAGCATTAAATATCTTCAAAATTTCATAATTTTTATTTCCGAGTTGAAAATCTTTTTTTATTGGTAATATTTTAACATTGATAACAGTAACTATTATTTTGAACAAAATTAAGTTTAAATAATACGAATTTTCCATTAAATTTGGATTAATTGTATAAATTGAATACATTTATAAATTATTTAACAAAATTTAATATTTATTGCATCGAAAATAATTTTCTTTTCTTAATTTTAAAATGAAACAGTTTTTTAAAATTTATTATTATAAATTATACTATACAGTATATTTATTATTACTTAATATAATGAATTGCATTGAAAGTTAATATATGTAAAAAAATAAATATATGCGAATTGCATAGAAATAAAGTATAACAAAAGTATTAATGTTTTTAATAATAAAGTATGAATATTATGCGTTTTTAATTTTTTTTGATCTCATTTTTTTCTTATTTTATGATTCTCTAAACAATCGTTTTCTTGAGCACAGTATATCATTACATTGCGATATATTATTTTTATTTTGTTCTAGATGAATCTTGTTCTTTAAGACAATTTCAATGTGCAAATGGTAAATGTATACCACTTCCGTGGATTTGTGATGGAACGGATGATTGTGGAGATAAATCTGATGAAACTATCAAGAAATGTGAAGGTGAGTGATGAAATGGATATTCAAGTTTATTCATACATAGAAAAAATAATCGAGTATTTTAGTAAAAAAGGCGACAAATAAAATGCAATTCGTACAATTTATTTGCGCTTATGTCATATTTTTTTATATTCGATTAAAAAAATATTATTTGATAAAAAAACGAAATACATTCAATTAATATCAGTTAGCAATAAGGATTAGTTAGGATTGATTAGCTTGTCTACTATCAAGTTAATGAAATTTATGCTATTTAAAATTGCTATTTATAATATACCATTTTATATATAAATGTGATTCAGTATTTTATTTGAAATCTTATCAAGTTGAAATGCTTCCTTTGATTGATTTTTGATTTAAAAAAAATAATAATTCTTATGTCATGTAATTTTTATTTTCAATTTTGTTCTTGTTAATATAGTTCTTCAAATCAAGCCGATCATTTCCGAATTTTACAATCAATTATGCTAAACAAATCATTTTTGCAAATATTCTAAAATGATTTTTGTATTTCTTTTTTATTTTTTAAAATTAAATTTTTTAATGAATCTTAAATGAATCAATATAATTCTTTGAAAATAATTAATTATTATTTATATATATATATATGTATATATATATATATATATATACACATACATAAATATAATAATAAAATATTTAAATAAAATTTTCAGATTCTTATTATTTTAAAAATAATTAAAAATGTTAATAATTTGATTTATATAAATATGAAAAATTAAAATTATTTAAATTTGAAAATCTTGAATTTTGAAGAAAACTTATAATAATAAATTTTCAAATATAAATAGTTATGATTACATCTAATTTTTTATTTACAAAAAATAACTAAGAAAAATAGTATAAATTTTTCGTAATGAAATAATAATAACTATATATAATTATTATATATAATTATATATAATATTATAATAATAATTACAATAAAATAATTATAAAAATAATAAATAATAATATAAATTTTTTATTTTATTTTTACAAAAATTATAAGTGTAAAAAAATGCGTGATATTTGCGAAATACAATATTTCACAAAAATTTTTATATAATATATTTTATAATAAATTGTAATATAATAAATTGTAATTTGTATATATATATATATATATATATATTATGTAATAAATTGTAATATATTTTTAAAAATTGTCCATATTTTTCCATCGATGAAATATGTATTTTTACAAAAACTAAAATAAAAAAATTAATTAAAAATTTAATTGAGAAATTTAGTGAAAAATAGGTATATATTATATCAATTTCATTATATTTTTTATCATTATCATAATTTAATTATTATATTTGATAAATGAATTTTAGTTGAAATTTTATAATGCTTTTTATTTATTATCTAATTTATGTATTACTTAAAATAAGTATGATTCCATATTACATTTTTTAAAAATTTTTGAAAATAAAAATATCTTTAATATGGTCTCATTTAAAATTGTAAAAAATACGATATGTTTCAATTACTTTTTTATCATTATTTTTTATTATTGATTCTTTGATTGAAAATAATCATAAGATGAAACAAAATTTATTGATTATCATTTATTGATTCGATATAATGTATGTTATAATGTCAAGAATAAATATTGTTAATATATCATATTCATAATGGAAACATGTAATATATATATATATACACACACACACACACACATATACATTATTTTAAAATCGAAGATATAAAAATTTAAAAAGTGATTTTAGAAATTAAAACAACGATTGATATATATATATATATATAATATAATTCACTGTTGAATATTATTTTTCAAATCATAAATATTAATTTTGCAATATATGTTGATTATATAATTTATTTATATATTTTACAGTCTTACATATTTTAATAGAAAAATTGTTTTTTAAAAAATTGATTTTTTAAAATTGATAATGATTTCTAAATATTATAATAAAATAGATATTATTATATAATTCTTTTCTTTTTATTTATCTCTTATTAAATTCGAAATATAAATTATCCTAATTATATAATTTATCGTAAATTGTGGAAATTTAAATCTTTTAATTTACGATTTTAACACTAGATTTATAAACATTGACTTTTAATTGAAATCCGTCTTTTTGTTGGGTATATTAAAATGCAATTTTAATAATTTTGTAAATTATTTATTTAAAATCCATAGATTTTTATTTACTGTTTTCAATACATTTTTTACATGTAAACTCTATCTTAGATCTATACTTTCCGCATACATACTTGTTAAATTAAATTGTTAATGCAAATATAGTTAGATAATGAATTGAAGCTATTATTTTGTTCGTCGTGATGGCCATTGTCCAATTCTTCAACTAATTGAAAGAAAAAATTCTTTCGAGATATGTTTATTCTGGTGATCTCTTTTTATAATATTCAGACATTGATAGTCAAATCTAAAAACAATTATAAAACACGTGAAGGGGATCCTACTTTCACGGTATTTTCTTCATTATCAGCATCTTTTATTTCACTTTCGCTTTTAGTATTTGAATAATACGCATTCTTTTTTTTTTATAGTATGTATTGCGATAATTTTCATTCTCACTGTTATCGGAATCTTCAATTTCAATTGATATTTTTAAATTCTTTCTTGCTTTCGCATAATTCGTTTATATTAGAATCCGATTTAGATTGATCATTATCTATGCTAGTTATTCTTTTTATTCTTTGTATTATTTTTTTTAGTATTCTTTTTTATCAATTCCATATCTTTTGAAGACTTGCATAATACTCTTAGCTAAATAGACAAAATATAAATGTAAAAAAATATATTTTTTTAAATAGGTTTTGAAAATATCTTGAAAAATTCAAATCTTCACTTACGAAAATAAATTTTTGCTAAATTTCCGAATAGGATTTATTTTTTTTTTTACAAAACACACTGTTGAAATTGTTTCTCACGTGGATCTATTTGTTTTATAAAATAATAAGACAGATTCATTTACAAAAATCACTTCTTTTCTTTGCAAAATTTATTGTTGAAAGGTTTATTTGTTATTATATCACAATTGTAAATAACTTGTTTGATCACGTATTTATTGCTAAATAGTCATTTGTTTGTGATTTGTTTGTCATTTGTTTGGTATTGTTTTTTCTTATTCATTGTTATTTCATTTTTGTTATTTCGCAATAATTAATCATATAAATTAACCTGTCAAATTGACAGATTTTCATAAAAATAGGTATACAACATTTAAAAATAGTAAAATATAAATATTCCAGAGAAAATAGAATAAAATAGAAATATAAATTTGCTGCATTATATCATTAAAAACCAATATTTAATATCTAAAAAATAATATTTACATATTTAGAATTTTTAAAATCGGAAACCCATCAAATTGACGGGTTTCGTAAATCTAATATTAAAAAACTTCAAAAATATTTGCAATACAAAAAAATATTTGAAATAAAAATAAAAATTGAATAGCATCAAGATAAATATAGTGTTTTAATATGAATGAAATTAAAATATTTTTTAGTTTCCACATTCCATTTATTTGTATGATAGGGTTAATATAAGATAAATGGAATATCAATAAGATTGAAACATTTGAATCATCAAAAAAAAGATTTTATAATTTGAATGCAAATAATTTTATTATTAATTATTTGTTATCTAATAGTATATTTTTTGTAATTTAAATTATTGATCTAATTAAAAAAAAAATTATTGCATTATTTTTATTATTTTTTTTATATTTTAGTAATCATTTTTATTTCATTTTAATTATATTTTAAGTCTTTATTAAGTTATTTTATAAGTTTTATAGATTTTAATTTTTTAATCTCCTTTTCAAAAAATTTCTTGTTTTTTTCAACGAAAAATCTATTTTAATGTTAATTTTTAATAGATTAATTAATTTGATTAATTATATCAATACTATAGGATTATATAGGAACTATATAGGATTATAATATTTAAAACAATTTTTTAGTTAATATAGAATATCTTTTGCATTTGTGTGTATATGTGTTATATTTTTGAATAACTAAATAAAATAGACATAGCAAATTAGATTAGAAATATTAAAAAAATGAATTTTTTGATTGAATTTTTAATGTAATTGAGTTAAATTTTTATTTATTAATATAAAATGGTATTGGAAACTTCGATTTATTAAAAATGTTGAATAAAAATGTTTATGATAAAGTCTGAAAGAAAACTATGTAGAAAAAGAACATGGAAAAATAGGATAATATCGCTTAAGGAATTGGATAACAGCTATTCATAGAAGCGAACATTCTTTCTTTATTTAGTTTTTTAAATATTGATTATTTATACTTTATGTTCTTTTTTAATGTATTATTTTTTAAAAATTTATTAAAACAATCGTTTATTAATATTTGATTTTTTCTTGTAATTCATTTTTTTATATTATTTTATTTTTTTAATAATTTTCTACATATTTTTTTTTAAATTTTATTGAATCTTTAACCAATTTAACTAAA
The DNA here is from genome assembly GCF_029169275.1 of Apis cerana. Lineage (NCBI taxonomy): Eukaryota > Metazoa > Arthropoda > Insecta > Hymenoptera > Apidae > Apis > Apis cerana. The sequence goes on along the minus strand of NC_083856.1, from coordinate 119,120 downwards.
ATATGGCAAATTTTATAAATTGATATAGACCAACCAATATTACTTAATTAATTTTCTTTTGGATATTCTTTCGAAACATTTTTATTTTTCAAAACATTATTGTCATCAATATACACAATTTTTTTTATAAAAATATTTTTAAGTAAAATGGAATAATAACTTAATTACGAAATTAATTAAAAAAATGAAAAAACATTATATAATAAAATCGATACTCATAAAATATTCTAAATTCATATTTGATGAAATAAAGTTTTGAAAATTTATTTATTAATAAATTATTATATTTCAATGCATTCACTTGAAATTATTTTCATATCATTACATATTTTTGTATCTTAATTTCTAAACTTGTTCAAAATCTAAACTATATAGTTTAAATGATGTATAGTCTAAATCATGGTAAAACTTGATTGAACACAAACTCTTTCTATTTCTTTTTCCTTTCATATAATATTGCAGTCGTAAAAAGTAAGTTATTAATAATAAGAAAATTTATTTATTTAGAACAAATTGATTTGCGTATATAATTCATATAAATGTAATTTTGAAATTCAAATAAAATTGAAATTTTCTTTAGATTATATTGTTTCAATGAACAAAATGTCTCTATAAATTAGTATTTGTTATTAATATTTTAGAATATGCAGCAACAAGAATGTCAAAAAATTGTTTGATATTATTTCAGTGAGGACATAGCTTAATCTCATATTTTTTTTTCTTTTGTTTTGAAGAATCTTGAATGCAAATTTTATTTTACTGTATTATATTGCAAATGCAAATTTTTATTATATATCTATTTATATGATATTTGAAAAAAATATAAAACATTAATAAAAAAAATTAATAAAAAAAATTTTAATAATACAATTTTACAACTCCTAATCATAATTAAAATCATTTAAAAAATTATAGTAGAATTATTGTTTACGAATATGTTATATTTAATTTATATTAATTATTAAAAAAGATATTCATGTTTGATTAAAGTTTCTCGATTATCAGATTTAGAGGAGCCATTCGTTCGACATTTTTTATGCCATACCAAACTTGTCGATTCATCTCGTCCTCCGATTCTTTTTTGTCTATAATTTTTGTTTTCTTCATCATTGTCATCGTTTTCCCAGTTGCCCTCTTACTATGTCTAAGGCTCTCATAATTTGTAGCGTAAAGCTTGCATCAGTTGCATCAGAATCTCCATCCATTTTGTGGAGAATCAATTCGGCTACAAGTACACATGTACATATGTATATATGAACGGTTCTTGGTACTATATAATTATGGTGAAAGCCAGTCGTGTTTGGTAAAGCCAGTTCTCGATCGAATCAAGTCGATACAAACCTATAACTGTATCGATTGTAGGGTTTCAATCGTTTCATTTTCGAGGATATTTCTTTCTTCATCAGATACATTTTTCATCGTCATATCAGTTCTTTTTCACTTATGTTTCGCGTATCAAGCGATCTTCGATTAATCCTAATTAAGTTAGAAATCGTTAATAAAGTCTGATCTGCATTTAATAAAGAAAAAAAAAATCGGATTGTTCGTTATTTTCCACAATAATCATATCATGTGCGAATATTCTTCTCTTAATGCGTTATTTTGAATTTGATGGAATTTTATTGATTAAATAGAAAAAAAGCAACGATGTTCTAAATTAACTTTTTATCCATATCGTATTTTTAATCTATAATATAACTATGATATAACTATTTTATTATGATAAAATTCGGACATGATTGATTTTTAATAATAATAAAATTTTATCAAAATTTATGAATTAAAAATAATTAAATTGCAATATTTATTCATTTATTAAATGAAAAATATGAAAACATGAAAAAAGAATTCCTTTCGTTAATATATGATTTATTTTCTACATTAATTTTATAGTGTAACATTTTACTGTAGATATACTAATCATAATCATGAAGAATAAAATCGTTGTAAATATCTATATATAATTTCGAAATTAAAATGAATTTCATTAAAAATATGTATTTATATACTATTGAACAATTGTTTAAGTTTGAATAAAGATTTTTATTTTTGGGATACTTCATTATTTTATATTTTGTACGATAAATACTATATATAATAATATATAATATATATAAATACTATATATAATAATATACTATGAAATATTTATATTTTCCGATATTATTTTTTAGTTTTTAAATATGCTTTATATCATTTTTTATCATTATTTAAAATAAATATAAGAACAATTATTATTTAAGAAAGATATTTATATACATTATTTATATACATATTTCTTTGATATACATATGTTATATGTTATATAAATAAATTAATTTGAAATATTCCAAAAGTGAAATCTTATGTTAATAAATTTATCATTATGTATTATGTATTAAAATTTTATAATATTAGATATAGAAACTTATTAAAACTATCTAATTCTGTTTCGGAATTCTTTCACATTTGTCTATTTCTTTTATAACTTCTTTTATAATACAAAATATATCATGAATAGATGAAATAACAAATTATCTTATAAAGTATTATGAGATATATTATGAGATATACATATATATATATATAAAAATAAAAATATATTTAAGAAAAGAATATTTAATTATTGAAATTATATTAACTATATTATAAACTATATTATTTATATTAAAATTTATTTTCTAACATAAGAAAAAATTAAAATAAACGGACGGCTAAAATTAAATATTATTGTTTCTTTTAAAAAAAATATATCTATAAAAAAAATATGAATATCAAATAATCATATGACATGAATCTTATTGAAACAGTTTGTAATTGGTTCCGTCAGTATGCAAAAAATTTGATATATAGAAGTTTCAATAGTTTAATTATTTTTTTAATTTGAATTATTGAGGAACAATAATAATAGCAAGCAAATATTATGATTTATATTATATTATAATTGTTTAACTGACTTTATGATTTTTTTTTCTCATTTTAAAAAATAAATTTTTTCTAAAATGCTTTATTTTGAAGACAAAATAGAATATTTTAAAGTATGATAAAATAAAATATATATAAATTCATTTTCTTTTGTATTGAAATATTATTATTATTTGAAAAATCTTGATAAAATGTTAATTCATTTTTTTATGTATTTAAGTAAGTTAAAGTAAGTTATGTATAAATAATAAAGTATAATTAATAAAAAAAATGCGTGTGTTTTGTCCATTTTATGTATCCATTCGCGATGATTTTATTAAACTAATGCTAATCATGATTGTCTTTATAGAATTTCCAAATTAATTAATATTATTTAAATTTAAATATTTAAATTAAAATATTTTCTAAATTATTTTTTTGACATAAATAAATTAATTTTAACATAATAATGTATAAATGCAAATAAATTGATAAATTAATTTATTTAAAAAAATGAAGATGATTTTTAAAATTCGTGAATATATTTGAAAAAAAATTTTTCATCACGAAATATTTATCACTCTCTAATGTGAATAGCTTTTATGTTTTTAATGTATTTCAAAAATTAAGAAAATTATTTACATAGTTCGCTTTTAATGATTTATTCTATATAAATATAAAATCATTGAATAGTCTTACAAAATTAGTAAATTATATAATTCATTTTAATTATTTTCATTTTAATTCATTTTTATAATTAAAAACAAAAGAAAGCAAAATTTCAATAATTATTTATTTACCATATCAATACAATTATAAGATATTAATATTAATATTAATTAATAAAATATTAATAAGATATTAATATTAAATATGTTCTTTCTATTTTTTATTTTGAATCATTATATAAAAGTTTTTGAAATATTCATATATAGAAAATATATAAAATAATAATTGAATCATTTTTATATTTTTTATATATAATTAATCTAACATTTTTATATAAAAATGTTAGATCAATTTTATGAAGTTTTATATAAAAGTTTTATCTTATGATATTTTAAAATTTTTGTAATTTCTTTTGTCAAGTGTATTTTTTAAAATCGTTTTTTTCATCGATGATTTTAAAGATAATTATATATGAAATATTTCTATAAAAATCCAGTATATTTTGATTCAATTTAATTATTTTTTGTTTTTTTTTCTTTTTGCAACTGTACTTTTGAAAGACTTAATTAATTATATAAATTGTATTTTTTTATACATAATTTGTTCATTTTATATAAAAAAATGTATTTTTTCAACATAATTTTATAGTATTATAATTTTTCAAATAATTGTTCGTGTATTTATTATTTTCGAGATTTATGAGCAGTTATGAGTTTGTTCGGAAAAATTTCCTAAAGAAGATCTCTTCTTGTTTTTATGGTTAGCAGGCTTCATCTGAACAATAAGTAATGTTTGCTGAAAGATTATTTTTGAGGGTTTGGTCGATATGTGCGATTGCATATTTTTGCCATATTTTAGTCTGATTGAGCTGATCTTAGCATCATATATTCCAAATACAGCTGACTCAATGACGACTGATATTGTTCGAGGAGACTTGTGAGAGAAATGCGCTGATCTGCTCCCGTTTGTTTGGGATACAGATCACTATCCAAGCAAAGAATTTTTTCCTTGAGCTTGGGGGTATTGCGAATCAGGCACTGATTATTCCAAATAGAGTCTCATAGTGATTACGTTGTAATTTAATCGCCGGATATGACAATTCTGAGTGTTAGACAGATTATATATGCGATATTGTGAGAGATCATGGTCTCTAATAGACAAGAGTTCCGCACGAATAACTTATATACAGTTCACAACTAAGAAGTATACTTATGATTAATCGAAGAGCATTCGACAATCATTAATTTATATCCATCAAATTAGTACAATACTACTATTGTGGCTGCGAATATTAGTCTTTCGAACCGGATCAAGCTTGGGGGATTCAAGCAACTATAAAGATATTGAAGAAATCAACTAAACTCGAAACTCAAACTATAAGATAGATTTCTCCAGAAAGAGAGCTATTTTATCTTTCTAAAGGATAACTCTTAACGGACATTGGATTCTTGCAAATGGCCAGAAATTAGATAACGAAATGATTAGACAATAGTTATCTTCAATTTTATCTACCGGATGCTGTAGATTTAAACAAGTGCATCAGAAAAAGAATATTACTATAAATTGGATCCAATTATTTATTCGACGTAAAAACAGAGGCGTACGATTCTTAACGACCGATATACAGAGGAAACTATCTTTTATAAGCGGTATTTTTTGAGATTTTTATTTATTGAGCTACCCATTAGCATGACGTAACATTTTACGCCATCATGACATGGCGAAAAAGTTGACAATTATTTCTAAGATCAATGAGAATAGATCAAACAATATCATCGATCTCGTTTTTCTGCTAAGTTAAGTTGTTCATTAAATTTCTTGCTTTGTGTATATATGATGGCAATTTCAATAGTTAAGCTCCAGAGACTAATTGACAAGGGTAGCCGTCCAGGTTAGTCTATCCGATTTTCTGTGTCGAAAGAATTTCTGCGTTACACATGGGAAATTCTAAACTAAAGCCGATCCTATTTAGGAGCTGTTAAATCATAATATTTTGTTAATTAATAAATTTACGGTAATTTAAGATTGCATCGAATTGCTTATCATGAATAACGCGGATGAGAAAATGCATCACGATTTCCGCAAAAATTTTGAGAATATGTATTTCGACACATTAATGATTCGTGGTTACATATAACATGCAAAGATGTATTTAACAGTCAAAGTCTTGCTAATCTTTTGTAGATAGGTTTTTATCTTCCGTAGTAGCAAAATTGTCGTCATCAACTCAAGTGATCCTGGCCTCTCCTCCGAGTATTCGTGATGAGCCTGAAAGATAGGTTTTCAATAGTCAGATAAACAATCAACGTCCAAATTCGCAGATTTATAATGAGATGGAATGATGATGAACTCAATATTCAATTCAAACAGAAATATGATGAATGTCGATTATAGCTATCGACGGTTTCGATGAATTAATGCATTCGTGCAAAGAAAATTCTGCTGCATAATCCAGAATAAAAATCCGCTGTGAAGCTATTCGTGTTGTGCGAGCTCATTGTGAGAAAACATTGCTAGGTTACATGACGGGAATATCATCGATATTAAAAATCTTCGTGAACGAATTCAATTCGAGCCGTATTCTCAAAGCATTAAATATCATTTCCAAGATTAGATATCAGAGTATCAGAGAGTTTCATGAAATGTAATAGAAAATTGATTGATGTACAATGCGTTCGATCAATTATCCAAAACAATCTTTTGTCAATCTTTCTTCGTGTTCGACTATCTCGTTTTATTATATATTATATTACTTATTATATATTATATTATTTATTATATATTATATACGTATTATATATATATATATATATATATATATATATATATCGTTATATACGCTGACATAAATACTACATATCTTTGTAAAATCATTTCAATTTCTTTAGAGAGAGTCTTTTATGGAAAGAGGATGCTGAATGGTTCATAAAGTTATGTAAATTGATCACTATCGCATACGATATCGTTTTAGTTCCGTTCGTGAATATACAGGTGTTTATACAGTTACAGGCAGATTCAATATCATTGCCAAAAATCTACAAAACCATTGATGTTATATGAAAATTATATTTTCACCATAGGAAAACGTGTGTCGAATTACGTAATCAATATATTTCCGAAATTGGAAACTATCATAAAACGCAATTTTTATCTACATTATACCAATGGTCAAGAAATAAATATCACTACCAAAATTCGGGCAATGTCTCTAAAATTGGCTTTATTTTTGACCGTACGGATGTTTCAACAAAACCTTTCAATGTTAAAAACACTACTAATTTTAAACAAGATATCCTCTTTTTCAGTAAATGGATATCTCAGCATGGGCGGTAAATTCAGGGTGAAAATATTTTACGATCCTAAAGGTTCAACGCATAGATGATATCAAATATTAGTGGACAGAAATATTGCTCAAATCCTCGTACATAGAAATATACGATGTAATTATATAGAACTTAAGAATATGAACTACCTGATTAATTACTGGATCAATTATCTGCCACTAGGCTCCAAAGTTGCACATTTCTTTTCGTCATTGGTATTCATTGCAATGAACCGTCCATTATAATAGAACAAACACGCAGCAGGTTTATGGTAAAGACTAATCTGAACATGTTTGTTTGTATAACTTCAAAGTTTCAACTCGAAATAATCACGAATTTCCTTAGAATTATATTTTTAAGTATACGAGCTTTATAACGGATAACTATCGATAAGCAATTCATATGTTCTATTGAAATTATAGAAAAGTACCGTAAATTTGATAATCCAGTTCTTATTGCAAAAAGTTGATGAATCTCGTTGCATCTGCGAGGAGTTGCTTGCCATTGTAGCATAGTTCAAGATTTACATGAATTCTCGACTACCATCCGTTCTATCCGTTTTCATAAAGCATATTTGATTATATCTTGAATGAATTATTCTTAACAGAAGGTTCTTAAATTATCTTCATCTGTTCTGTCGTCACTAACATCAAGAAGAATTATTTGAATAAATTTTAGTTATTTAAGGTGATGTAGCAACGAGAAAAGATTTGATACCATGATTACTTCAAACTATTTCAACAGCAGAGCAAAGAATTATGCTCCTATAAGTTTTAGTACGGATGCAAAGATTATGATCCATGAGAAAATTCTTCAGCCCCTGCTGTGGAAGCAAGGATGTATTATGAAGCGATATCATGAAAAAATCAGTATGATACGAGGAATATTACTTGATGGTAGTTTATTGATCAGACTATCATGAATTGGTGATTTATCTGAGGAAGAAGGTCCATCTTCCAGCAATCAAGGCAATTAAGACAAAAGCCTGTTGGTAAGCCTTACTGATAACTTCTATGGCAAGCCCTAGAATGAAACGCTTTCCTTCTCTCCTTTTCCATTTTTCTTTTATCTTCAAGTTAAACCGGAGTTTAAATATATGAGAAGGAGAACATCAACGGTGAAATGGACATAAATGGCTACTCACAAGAATCTCTTAGGATGATCATAGAGTCAACATAATTGCTGATACGAATCATAACATTCATCGAAACATAGAAAATTAGATCAAGATGAGAACCAGACTAGGATAGTTCGAAGTACAACTGCTTTGCTTACCACAAACTGTGGAATCGCGTGTATGGACTTTACTAAAGATCTGAAGAAGATATTGTTACAATTCGGCATTTACCATATTCGCATCTCAATCCTTCGATATAATACTTATCATATTATTCTACGGCTTATTATGTGTCTTCAGCAATTAGACAATTAAATGGCACTCTTTTTTATCATTTATTCATCATCATCATTATCGAGAAGTAACAACCTTTTTTAAATGTCTCGCGAAAGGCAAGAGAGAGAAAAAGAGGAATTAAAGATGGCAACTCCTATTGTACTCGCTACTAGGCAAAGTTGGAACACGACTTGGTGCAATTAACCTGCATAACCTTAAATATATTTCTATTCTTTCCATTATTCCAACGTTTATTCATTGTGTCTCAACTGTTTAATATAAAGATAGTAGTTTAGTATATTGTGTAAATTGATCATGCGTACCAATTACTGTATAGCAAGATTAATTAGATTAAACAGTTTCACTGACAATATCATTACTACTAACGAAATTTGTGATTATGAATTTATGTCAATTATTATAATTTTGAAGTGAGCAGTTGAAAATGGGCGATATGTTTGCGAGCACTTATTGCTCTCAAAATTTATGAGCAGTTTGTTCAGGAAAGTTTTCCAAAAGAGGTCTCTCCTTGCTTTTAACTAGCAGATTTCTGTTGAACCTGAACAATGAATAATGTTTGCTGGAGAACTATTTTTTTTTGAGGATCTGGTTGACATGTGCGATTGCATATTTCTATCACTACTTCGCTCGATTGAGCTTTAGTATCAAACCGACATGCTCCAGACATGGCTGATTCAACAATGGATGGCATTATTCTGGTTCGAGGAGGCCTGTGGGGAGGATGCGCTAACCTAGTCTCGCTTGTTTTGGAATTTTTGTATATAGATCACTACCCAAGCAAAGAGTTTTGCTCGAACTTGGGGGTATTGCGAATCAAGTATTGATTATTGATTGTTGGCGTGCTCTGCTAGAAAAATGTGATTCTCCCAATTGAAATAGGAAGGAATTTTTTTTGTATTGAACTGATGATTATCTATCATCATTTCCAAATAGAGTCTCATGATGATCGTCAAAATTCGATGACTATAATTAGTTTGTGAACATAACACAGCTTTGATCTAATCGTTAGACACGATTACGTGCACAACATTGTGAAAGATACCTGCTCTCTAATAAACAAGTGTTCTACATGAATAACTTAAATACAATCCACAACTAAGAAGTATATTTGTTATGATTAGTCGAGGGATATTTGATAATCATTAACTTATATCCACTAAATCAGTATAATATTATTATTGTGGGCGCAAACAATAACTATAAGATTTTCGTAATGTTCAGCTTCAATTCGTTCGTAGAGCTATATAATAATAATATTAATTTATTAATAATGAATATATAATCCGTTGTTAACAGTTTTACTTTAAATTAAGATCAAGAATAAAAGTTCATATACTAATGAAAGTTTATATTTATCATTAAATGAATTTACGAAATTTTAAAAGTTTTGTTAGTTCGAGATGACAAAGTTTAAGAATTTGAACATTATAATAATTCAATAGATCAAAATTAGTTTTCTTAATTCAAATAATTCAAAAATTTAGAATTTTCAAATTTCTAAGATTAAAAACATTAATTCAATAATTTAATGTTTTAAAATTAAAAAAATGTTCTAAATTATTCCTTCTAAATTATTTTTTTATACTCATCTTGCGAGATCGCTTATTTTGTTTGGAACACACAAACGGCCAATAACATCATGGATTAATCTTGTGGTGCTGAATGACATTCTCAATCTAAGGAAAATTCTTCGAATTAAGAATTATATGATCTACAGAATCCATTGTTTCCTCAAAATTGATTCGCGAATATTTATAATAATTTTTTTCAAGTAGAATAATGCTGATTGTTGTTGAAATTACCATGATTGGAAAATGTCATCTCAACGTCACTCGCAATTCATAATCATGCCGACCTTTAAAAAAGTATATAAAATATATAAAAAAAATTTTAAAAAAATATATAAAATATAAAAAAATATAATATTCCAAAAGTCTTCTAAATTATTTTTTAAAAAATGATATTCTTACGCATCATTATTTTATATCATCTGTTCAGTTTTAATATATTATACATATAATTTATTACATATATAAGTTCAAATAGAACTATAATAATCTAATACATGATAACAAATATATGAAATCAATACATACAATAAAATATGACACAAATAAAATTATAAATATATAATAAAATTAAATAGATTAATAAACAACCTCGATTAAAGTTAATTAACAAAAGAATTATATTTGAATTTCTTTCTTTATTCGAAATAAGTTTTTTAAATTTAATTAAATTTTATTTAAATAAAATTTAACTCATTTCGTACCTCAACAAAATTAGTTTCGTTATCTTATTCGAATATTATGGTATAATCGATGTATAATAAATTTTATCAAGTTCAAAGTACATTTATAATTGCGCGTTTCTTGCATAATCCATATCATGCAACAAAGATCATATACAAATGTGTTAGATGTCAGTTTTTTATTTCTCTTATATCTATTATCTGTATCCCTATTTAAACTGCATTCGGAAACTTTCTAAAAGAAATTTTTGAATAAAAATGTTTATGAGGAAAAATTACAATTTGAAGTTCGGCAGTTCAAATTTCGAACGTTCGTTTTGAAAAATTCAGATATTGTATGAAAATAAATATAGTATATTGTGATTAATCTTTCATTGAATGCAAGTCAGTGCATAAAAATAGAATACAATAAATGTCTTTAAAAGAATTCCAATTTTTGTTAGCGTTTCTAATCAGTTTTCATTAGAAAGCTGTAATTATATTGTTTTCCTTCAGAAAATTCCTTTCGTGACCATTGAGTCCTATAATAATTGTATTAGTTCGTTCCACTCCAATGTTATCATTGATCCAATTTTTATAGATTTCGAGAACATTTTATCATGGCGATGATATTCTCTTTTGAGTTATTTATTATTGAGTTTCTTAAATAAAATCTTTGATGATGAAGCGTTCGTTTATTATGAATATTGTATTTTAGAAAATATTTCTTATGCTTTTGAGTCCAGTTCATTGAATTCAAAATTTTAATTATTCGAAATATTATTTCACAATTATTTTGTTTGTATATGAAATCATCTGATCATCAATATATTGCATGTACGAATGTGTTTCTGTTGCGTAATAAAATTTACCGGTGATAATCCATCCCAATTGGATTTTGTATAGAATAAGATTATTAGAATCCAACGAATGCCTACCTATATTGGAGATTTTAAAATAATCTTGCGCCGATCATATTAATTCCATTCGATTTATTGAAGTGAGGATTTGTTTTAGTTTAAACAGTATCATTTAATTGGAATGATATTCTTGGTACGTTTTCAATGATTTTAAGTAAGATAAGATGATGCGAAAACATAACAAAAATCATTATTTCTTAACACTATCTCTATACACGTATCTACGAAATTCCAATATAATAATCACATACAATATATGTGATTATTTATGATTATCCCATTCTGATTCGAATATCTGTATTTATGAATTGTGGCTTGGAAAGTTGTGATTTTTCCATAATTATCTTTCTTATATATCTACAATAATTTTTTAAAAATTTAATCAAGTCCAATAATTTAATGTTTCCAGTAATCAATCCATTCCCATTCTTTTTTCGTTATTGCTTCTAATTTGGTTGTTATTAATGAATAATAATAGTATTTCATTAATTTTGTAATGTTAGTATTATTTAGTAACCATAAAACGATTCTTTATTCAATATAAGTAAATTCCAGAATTCCTAAATGATTTTGTTTCAATAATTTTTTGTCCTTGAATCTCTTTTTTAATGACATCTATGCAATGGCATGTTATTTTTAAAAACAGAGAAATTGTATAATCCTTGCATAATTCTGCATCCTTAAAAGAAGATTATTTCAAATAGTAGAATTTTTTTATGTTTGTCAATGTATCATTGTTATGTACTTATGATTTGAATGTATCTCTATATTTAATCCAATGATTATTAGTATTTCTATTATTGATAATTTAATTTTAGAATATATATCAATGCTAATATTTGATGTTGTAAGTGTAAGTACAACATGTAGGATTAGTTGTTACCATTCGGCTATGAACTCCTCGGTAGTACTCACGATCTCGCAATAGGAGTTCTCTAATTCTTTTCTTTTCTTTTCTACAGCGGCATGGATTCGTTTCACTTATTGTTTCATTTATTGTTTCTATGGCCTTTTGAATTATATTAAAGATTTTGAAAATTAGAATTATATTTTTAATTAAATTTTAAGCGCAGAGACACTCAAGAATCATACATGTCAAAATATAATCTGAAGCGAATCAACGCAAATATATAAGACGATTCTCTGACAAGAATTTTTAACACGGCATCCATACTATCTTAGTAAAAAGAATAAAAAATTTACAGAAAAATAAATTAAATTATCAAGATAATATCATTATTAACTAGTCTGTTATAAAAACATTAAGAAAATTTATTAATTAATTATTTATTAATTTGTAGTCTTGTAGAAAATTTTTAAAGTTCAAGTGCTTGGCAAAATGTCAGACAAAGTGATACACTTGATTATGATAGCAGATAACTCTTAGAAATGTTTTTAAAATTTTTGTATTATATTAAATAACAGATTTTATTATATAAATTTTATATTTTATAGTTTTTGACAAAAATCTGGCTTAAAGGATCAAAATATTAGCTTTGTTTGTGGAGCTATGTTATATAATAATAAAATTGATTTATTAGTAAATCTGTTATTAACAAAGTTTTATTTTAAATAATCAAGACCAAATTTTAAATTAATTTTAAATTAATGAAAATTTACATTTATTATTGAATAAATTTATGAACTTTTAAACGTTCTATTAGTTCGAGATTAAAATTCAAGAATTCAAAGGCGTTCTAATAGTTCAATATTCTCTTAGTCCGAATAATTCAAATATATACAATTCAAAATGTTCTAAGATTAAATACGTTCTAATAATTTAATAGTTCCAAGATTCAAATTTTACAAAATGATTTTCATGTTTTCTAAAATTTCTTTCACGCTCTTCTCACGAGATCAGATATTTGATAAAACAGAAGCGATTAATGTTACAATTTGCTGATACTGACTGATATTTTTAACTTAAGAAAAATTCTTAAAATTAGATTGAACTATATGATATAGAACAACTTTTTCCAGGAAACTGATCCGTGTTTGTAATAATTTTTCTCAAATAGGATAATGTTGATTGAGATTGATATGAATGGAAAATGTCATTTCAAGAGCACGTTTATATTCCAGTTATACCAAAAATGTTTTTAAAAAATATATAATTTCAAAGTTCTTGTAAATTCTTTTCTCATATCTTTCCTCATATCTTATACTATTTATTCAATGTCTTTTCAATTAAAAAACCAGAATGGTAATTATTCCAGTGTAATAATTAACAGTATCTAATTCTAAAATATTTGATAAAAATAATTAATAATAATATAAAAATAACATATAAAAATATGTTTTACATGAAATATTATATTAGATACAGAAATTATATTCGTTATTTTTTATTTTGTATTATTGATGTCTTTCGATTACTAAATAGAATGAAATTATTAGATATGGAAGAAATAAATTTATTTTTAAAATAAATGAGTATGCAATTTTATTTATTAATTTTAAATTTCAATTGATTAAAACAAATGAATTAACATTTTAAGATTACAACCATAAATTGTTTATCAATGAAAAATTCATTTCATATTAAAATATACGTTAAGTATAAAAATTTTTCATTTTTTTAAAAATTTTTTTAAAAAATGGACTTACACTATTTTCGACATACATTGTTTAAGAAAAAAATTAACGTATTACTTATACTCATTTATTATTAGATTGTACAATATCTAATATATTGATTAATATAAATATTAATACAAAGAAAATAATTTATATATTTATGATTATTATTTAGAAAAAAAACTTATATATTATTGGATTTTTGAATTTATATTTCTCGTACTATATTTTTAATTATATATTATAATTATATTTATATTTATATTATATTTTTATTATTATCTTATATTTTATGTAACGAAGTTTATATAATTTACAGTTTTTACTTAAAAAGATAAAGATTTTGTAATTTTAAATCAGTATTTATTAATTATTTTTATTATAATAATAATTATTCAATTATAATAATAATTCATTATAATTATATATATTTTTTAACGATAAATCTTATTTTCTTTGTAGAGAATAAGATATTCACATAAGATATATATATATATATAAAATAAATATTATTATCTATATCAGTTTTTACATTTTATTTTTTTGTAAATATAATCAAAAGAAAAGCGTTTTGATTAACGCTTCTTATTATATTATATTTTAATATTTTAATTTTAAATAATATAAATATTTTTATTAGATATAAGAAAAGATGAAAGTCCAGAATTTACAATTTATTATAATATAATATTTACAAACATTAACTTTTCATTTTTATACAAATAATTATCATTAAAAAATGAATTTTTTCGAAAATTGATTATATTTTTAAAAAAAATGAAAAAAAAAAATAAAACGATAAAAACTTTAATCATGAATTGTATCATATGCAATTATCCATCGAAAGCTATTCTAATTGTTAACTTCAGACTACTTTTACAATTAACGACTTCATTAATGTTCATTTTCTTGACATAAAAAAGCATTATTTTGTTAGATCGTTATTCTTAAATACTCTTATATATGTTCTGTTTTTCATTTTCTTCCTAATTTAGATATTTCCATCATTATTAATAAATGAAGAATTTCTTCATGAGCATTTGACATTGTTGCGTCTGAATATATTTTCATTTGGTCGGGAAATGGAAGATTGTTTTTAGTTTTTTTACTGTTCTTCATTCATTCGTTTGGTCTTTTGTTTTCGAAGACAATTTTAAATATTCTAATGTCCATTTAAAGATAAAGAGAAAATGAATTAATTGAATAGAATGTAATAGTTATAACCTAGAGAATTCTTTTTCATCGAATTTATGATTCTAGTACAAATTTCAATACGCAGTTCAGTATGAATTATTTTTAAAAGTAAAAATATTGTTACAGTTAATAAATATGCTTAAAAAGTTTTATTATTGTTATATGTTACATAATTTTTTTTATATTTTAATTATAGTTCAGCTATATAAATAAGATAAAGCATATCTAAATTTCGAAGGATAGATTGCATTGAGAGAAAGACAAAATATTATCATCATGTCAGCCATTCTATGCTGAATATTTTGCAAATACATAACGTACATAAACGCTACGAAAAAGTTCGAGATTTTGGAAAACTAATTTTTTGCAAAGAGAAGAATCTTAAAAATGAAGAAAAATTGTTTTCGAATCCTTTTTTATGAAATCATTTTTTTCTTGTTAAACAGATATTGAGTATATATAAATCGGAAGAAAACATATAATTTTTATATATGAAAGTCATGTTTACGATATAAAATATATAATTATATAATAAATATATATGATATAAAATATATAATAAAAATAAATGAGTTATATATAAAATAATATAAAATAATTATAAGTTTTTTTTTCTATAGAAATTGTCTATCTTATAAATGTGCATTAATAAAATATTTGTATTTTTTCTTTTCTTATGTATTTTATATTTCAAGAGACTTTCAAATAATCTTTTTTGAATAATAGCCATAATATCAAATTTTTTATTTTGAAAACCATTTTTAATTAAATTTACAATCACATATTGTCGCATTTTATTCAATTGAAAATCTATATATATTTGAATCAGGGAAAATTATGCAATCAGCTGTGATCCTAATTTAAAAAACATAATCTAAAAAATTTTGAAAAATATTTATAAATTTTTCTATAAATTTTTTATAAATCTTTAAATTTTTCTTTTATTTCCGTTCTGATTTTTCAAATCTTTCATTTTTTTTTTATCTTCTTTTGTCTAATTAATTTTTCTTTCTTAAATCGAATCAATTTTCTATAATTTCACGGAATATGAGAGAGGAAGAAGAAAAAACGAATCGAACTGAGGCGTAATATGCAATCAAAATTCGTAATTATATATAATCATGATTACTATTTTATATAGTGATAGCGATTTAATTTGAATGTTGAAATGAAATTTATTGAATAATATGAAAAAATAGATGTGTAAATAATATAATAATGATAATAATAATCAATTATCAGCGCTATATAAATTATCTATTTATATCGAAAAGAATCGATTTACTTTTGAACATAACTCGCGAATTCGTTGCATGTATAGATATGAATATATATTCCAACCGAAAAAACTTTATTGTGTATATATATTTTTTCTTTTCTTTCTTTCTAGAAAAAACCAGTTCAATGTTGACAAGGATTTTTTCGTTACTTAATTGCATTTAATTTTTCTTCATTTATTTTTTTTTGCATCATTTTGCGAATTTTTGCAAATTCAATATTAATAATTTAAATTAATTTTTATTATTTCATCTTTTTAAAGATAATTTAACTCTTAACTATTAATATTAACATTATCGAATTAAATTATTTAATTTTTTTAGTTAGTTTATTTTCATATCATATTTATTCATAAATAATTAATAAATTACTTAATAAATATTTGATTGTCTTTCATATTTTTTTTTCTCATAATTAATTTTGGTATTTATTAATGTTATAATTGTAATTCTTTGTAGATGAATTAAATTTGAAGAAATAAATAGTAATGAAAAAATAATATATATATAGTATATTAATATATTCATGATCATAATATATCATTTTGGAGAATTGATTTTAAAAATCAAATAAATACAAAAGTATGATTTGAAATTTATTTATAAGCAATTAAATTTATTTTAAAATTTTTTTCAATTTAAATTTATTTTAAAATGAACTATGGTTTTACTATGTTTTTGTTTCATTTCTTTTAACGTAAATTGAAATTATTTATTAATAAATAAGTCTTAAGCGACTTTTGTATATCAACTTATTAATTTTATATAGAAAGAATTATATAGAATCTTTATATATGTTTTATAAATATACTATTAATATTACGCGCGCGCGTGTAGATATACACACACACATACATTACACACACACTTTTCGCAGAATGTTAAAATTTTATTTTAAGATAACATAAATTATATGCTAATAATTTTTTTTTTTAGTATTTTAGATCACATCTCTCTAGTAAAATTATTAGTGACTACGATTAGATATAATTTATGTATAATGAATGTATTATGTATAATGATATAACTCAATATCTTTTAAATAATTTAAAATTTTTTTACAAGACTCTATTATTTAGCATGTTTAATGAAATTGGAAATCATATTGAATTTTTTAAATATTGTATTTTAAAAATATGATCATATAGAATTTTGAGTATCATAGATATTGTAAATATTTGATTCTTTTTTTTATAACGAGAAAGGAAGATAATATATTTGATCTATTTGT
Organism: Apis cerana; assembly: GCF_029169275.1. NCBI lineage: Eukaryota > Metazoa > Arthropoda > Insecta > Hymenoptera > Apidae > Apis > Apis cerana. The sequence goes on along the minus strand of NC_083856.1, from coordinate 101,402 downwards.
ATGATCTATTTTTATTCGTGTTATCTTTATTTGATCTTGTTTGTTTAATAATAAAGCTAGATAGATATTGCTAATACTTCAAATTTTGTGTAATTTGATTTGTATTTTTCTTTTTTTTTTATTTCAATTATATTGCTGTTTTAATAAAGAATCTTTTTAAATATTAATAAAAAAAGAATTCATAATTTATAAGATTTATAAGTAAGAGTTGCATTAGATTAATGCTTTCTAATAATATTTGATATGTGAAGGAATTTAGAAAAATATAAAATTTTTTTTTTGATGTGCTTAATGATTTTATTAAATTCGATAATATTTTAAATTACTGTGTTATTGATTTCAAAATTTTATACAATAATATACTGTTTAAAGCAGAGATGGACAAAATTTTAATGCCTGAAATTAAGAATAAAATTAAGTATTTTAACTAAATTTATTACTCAAGGTAAGTTTACTCGAAATTTTAATTAATTTTTCAGTTATACAATTCTGTTTTAAAGTTAGAGAAAGTTATAAATTTGTGTTACATATTTTAAAAAACATATTTTAAAAAAGATTTGTAAAACAACAAATGTTAATTGAAAAATGTTATAAAAGTTTCAAGAAATATTTGAAGAATAGATGATCTTCTATATCCAATTTTCTGTTTTGATTTTGAAGAATTAATGAAAATTTGTATTTGATAATATTACTCTTAATGCTTTTTTATTTATTTTTAAAAATTTATTTAATATAATTTATTATAAAAGGAATTTTTATTGTTGATAGAAATTGATATTGTTTCTTCCATTATTTTATTCTATTTTTATATCTATCTTTATTTTATTTCCACAATTATTTTATTTTTAAATATTTTATTTAAAAATTTTTTTAAGCCTATAGTTTAAAGATTTCGAGAAATTAAGCTTTTTTATGAAATGATCGAAATAAGTATTAGCAATTATTAATCATAAATAGAATTAATAATAATAATTGATTGTGATGTAAAATAGACTCAATTGTTTTCTTCTAATTTTTAGAGATTATTATATTATAGAATTATTTTCGTTTGATTGTTTTTAGAAAAAACTCCTCTTAGAGTATTTAATTTTTGATTAACATTGAAATTATTAATATTAATTTGATATAATACAATAGAATTACTATAATTGAAAACTATTTTGGTAAAAGAATTATACCGAGCATGAAATTAAATTGAAAAAATTTGCTTTTGATTAAGTCAGAATTATTTTTTTTTAATTAAGTTTTACAATTATACGATTGTTTACGAATATGATAAATTTGATTAATCACAAAAATATGAAAACGGTACTCGTGTTCATAATATTATAATATAAATACATTTGTTTAATATAATGATCTCGGATCAACAATGAATGATTTATTTTTCTATATTATTTATATTATTTATTACATTAAACTCTAAATATTTAAATAGTTATAATATATATATATATATTATAAATAGTTATAATAATATAATTTTTAAATATATTAAATATAATATATTTAAAAATATTTAAATTTCTTACCATTAATTTTTTTAATTTCATTAATAATAATTTTTATGTGATAAATAATCACTATTCATTTATTTTAATTCATTAAAATCATCAATTATATTAATGAATATTTCATTTATAATTTTTTTATTTTCTTTTTTATTTTCTTTTTTTAGTTAATATGCATTGTTTTATTTTTATCCTTTTTTATCCTTTTAAACTATTTTTTTAATTATGATTACATTTATAATATTAATTGATTCTACAAAAATAAAATTATATTATAAATATTATATTATAAATTATATTATAAATATAAAATTGTATTTAGTAATTTTACATGTTTGAATATTGCATTTTATATTTTGTATATATACTAAGTGAAACTAGAGAATTGTTTTTTAATAACAAAGAATTAAAATAAAAATATTTATATAAACATTGTATAGATTAAAAATTTTGAATATGAATAATTTGTTAAAAATCTAATACGAGAATAAAAATATATTCCTCTATCAGGAAAAAAATAAGAAATATTCTTATTATTTCTATTTATAATTTATTTTGAAATAAAAAAATTTTTAGATTTAAAAAAAACATTTTATTTTTAAAAAAATTTTAAAAAAGTTTTTAAGATTCCACAATTATGTGATTTTATCTCATACATAATTCAAAATCAATAAAAAAAGAAAATATATAAATATTAACTTTTTGTCATCTTACATGGAATTAAAATAGATGTTCTATTTTACTTAATTTTTTTTAATAAAGTTTAATATGTAAAATATATTTGGAATAATAAATTAATTTAATAGAAATGTATGCTTTTAGTTACAAAAATATGAAAATATATACATTTAAATTATAACTAATTTTTGAAGAATTTATCTTATTATTTAATTATAAAAATAAAAAAATAAAAAATTATAAAAATAAAATTATAAAAAAATCAAATAGAATCAAATATTATTAGAATCATGAAAAATTAATAAAATATAATTTTTCTGATAATGACTGAAGTAAATATTTTTTAATTAATTCATTTAACTATAAGATATTTTTTTTGTTTATTTTTTTCTGTTTTTTATAAATAGAATATAAATTTACAGTCTTTTTATAATTAGAATATAAATTTTATACTGTGAATAAATTCAATTTATTTTAAAATTTTCAATTCAATAAATGAAGTAATTAAAAATTTATTAAAAATATTAAAGATTTATTTTTTCAAAAATAAATTCTTTTTGTTAAATTTCTTTATTTTTCTCATTTTTCATTCAAATTATGTAAGTATATAATGAATATAAATTATATAATATAATTATTTTATATCGCGTAATTCAATTGAAACTAGATTGATTTTCGTTCTAAAAGGAGAAGAAATTTTTTTGACTATGAAATATGAGTTTTTGAATTTGAATTTTTAATTATATATGTTGTAATTAAACTATGGAATATCGAGAAAATAGATCAAATTAAAGCTATATTTAAAATTAAATGTAAAGCTACGTTTAAAACTAAATGTAACATTGTATTTAATAAATAAATTTTGTAATTTTGTAAATATCGAGATTATTATTATTATATAGATGTATATTATTATATAGATATGTGCAATTTGGTTAAATATATTGACTGGTCGAGTTTGATAATTGTGTAGCACATTTAGAATGTTATTTATATATGGATTTAAATTAAAGTAAAGTAATTAAATTATTTAAAATTAAAAAAGTTTATTCCAACGAATTTATTTGATTAAACAGAAAACAGGAAATAAAAAGTTTTGATCAGTCAAAATGATTAAAAAATGATATCAATATAGTTGATAGTTGATAAATGATATTGTATTTAATAACACAAGTCATTATTTTTTGGTTTTTATTGAATGGAATCAAACATGCGCTTATTATCAATCTAGAATACTCAATTATGAATTTTCTTCTTTTAGAGATCAATACAATTTTGGTCATTATATCCTATATTATCGTATATTTAATAAATTTTTTCTATTTCTGTTTTTGAATAGTTGAATTATAAAAGAAAATATATATGACTGTTTTTAATTTTAATTAAATTTTAATTGTAATTAAATTTTAATATTAATTTTTGCATATTTTTTTTATAGAACTAAAGTAACGATTTCCAACATATAAGTTGCGATTAAGAAGAAAGTCTGTCATTTTTATTAACTTTTAATGCTTATATATTTTAATATAATTATATTTTCATATTTTATAGTAATATTCTTGCTTAAAATACTATTAATCTATAACAAAATTAAACTTTATTAATTTTTTTTTCTTATATCGAAGATGGAAAAAATTAGTTTTTAATTATTTGAATATTACAAAAAAACATTGCAACTTAAAGAAAAAAAAAAAACAAAAACACTTGGAAAATATTGGAAAATACTTGGAAAATATTAATTAATGAGAAAACGAATTATTGTAAATATTAAATTAATACAAATAATACAAAAAAGTTATAAAGAGTATAAAACTTGTATTTATCATATTATTTAAGTTAATAAGTTAATTATTATTTATATATTAATTAATTAAGTTCAAGTATATAATTAAGTTATATTTCGTATGCTTTGCTATTATTGACATATGATAATTTATTTTTCTTCCTTATTTATTATAACAATTTTTCCATTTTGAAATTTTTGACTAGATTATTCAATATTAATATAGATTGTATATAAATGTAAACAATGTGTGAATATAGAAGAATATAAGATTTTACTATTTTATTTTTCAAAAATTTCTTTATATTTTTTTTAACATAAAATTCTTAATATATTTAAAATGTAAATATTTTATATAAATTTATATTAGTTTTATATATCAGATAACAATTTGAACAATTTACAAATCTTTTTGATTAATTTTTAGAATTCTAATTGGGATAATTTGAATCTCCCATAATTAAAAATTTTGCAGTAATTTTTTTTTATATTAATTGTTTTAAAATATAAAACAATTATATAAATATACAAATATCATTAATATACAAATATAAATATATAAATTTTGCATCATTTTTAACAATAAAGATATAATAATTCAGTTGATTTTTATAATAGTTGAACGAATCCAGTTTTGTCACAATTATATTTGATAAATATTTTTTTGTACGAAATTATTTAAAATTTTAACAGTACTTTCTTTTTGTTAAAAATTCAATATTAATTTTTTTTATATGTATTTAAAAATACGCAGATAATATTTTAGAAGAAAGAACATGGAAATGATGACGTTTAGAGTACAACGCTCTTTGATATTGTATTAAATTTTTGAAAAAATTATATAATATAATTACATATTATACATACATGTTTTTGTGTTTTTCTAAAAACTGACGTAATGACATAACTAGTATACATATATGATACTTGTGTATGAATATGTTATGAATGTATACTTTGTTAATTGTAACTGAAAAAATGATTGTATTTATGTTTGTTTGCGCCTACAGTAATAATATTGTAATGGTGTTGATACATGGAAGCTAATAGATAGATGTTCGTAGAATGTTATTCGATAGATGTGTATATTACAAGTGTATATTAAGGATAAATATAAGTGCGGTATGCATATCTATAAAAAATGCATGTCTATTTGAGTCTCTCATAATGTTACAATAGATGATTGTATCTAACGGTCAGATCACGATGCGTAATTACAAAGAAATTATTTATTGTCATATTTGGTTAAATTACGATATATTCACAATAAGTGATAATTAGATTCTCTTTTAAACCACAATAGGTAATCGATGATCAAATGATGTTTTGTTACAAATTATTTATTTCTTGTATCCGGTAGTTAGAGTATAACTTTTTCACAATGAGACTTTCTTTACCAATGCGACTCATACCTTAGAAAATTCCTTTCTATTTAATTGAGAAGATCACAATTTTCTGGTGGAGTACAAAATATATATAATAGATAATAAACAATAATATTGCGGTGCCTGAATCGCGATACTCCCAAGTTAGAGGAAAATTTTTCGAATTGGACTGGTAATCTGTATACAAAGATGCTGATAATCAATAATTAATTAATATATCTCTATTATAGATTTCCTCAAAATATAGTGACGTTAGTTACTATTGAGTTAATTATGTTTGAAATATGTTATTATTAGAATCGGTTCAACTAGGTTGAAATATATCAAAAATATACAATTATAAATGTCGATTAAACTCTCAAAAACGATAGTCTTCTCAGATAACATCATTCTTTGTTTAGGCTTAATAAATATCTACTAACAACAGCTGCTTATAATAACAAAAAAAGGATTTCTATATGAGGAATAAACTCTTGAACAAATTTTATAAATTTTATAAAATAATGTTTATAAATTTCTTGAACAATAAGTGCTCGTGAACAATATTTGTATTTTTAATCTTAAATTATATTTGTTTGTTTGTTTTTTTGTTTTCTAAGCTCTCTATGATTCCATTGTATTTGTCTATTCTTTCTTTCTCTCTATGAAATCTAATTGTGATTTTTTTGTACTATTTTTGCATACTTTTCTATTTTTATGCTTTTTGCGATTCATTATATGTATTGTTTTCTGTATTGTTATTAACATATTTTCTATTATGTACCTTCTGAAAAAAAAATATTTGCACTTTAAAGACTTTCTATTCATTATTTACATTCTTTTGTGCATTATATCAAGAGGAAAAAACAGAGATCAACATACATATTGAAAAGTGAATCTATTAACTTTTTTGAAGGTAAAGGTTGATAGGCTATTAGGATCAGCTTCAAGAATTTTATTGATGGCACGTTTTCATTAAGTTTAAGATACGATTTTTGCTATTGAAACTCAAAAATGATTTTTGATTTTAGAATGATATGCTAAGTTAATTAAAATTATATATCAGAAATTTTGATACATAAAAATTTTAAAATGGGTTTTTCTTAAAAATAATAAAATTGTTGATCGTGTCATAAATCCAATCTGGCAATACTTGTGACACAATTCTCAATAGAAAGATAAAAAAATATAAAAGATAAAAAATCAAAAAAATAATTCGATATAGAATAATTTAAAATATAATTTATAATTTAAATATATTTATAATTTAAATATAATTTAAATTATAAAGACAAAAAACATAAAAAGGAATAAAAATATAAAAATAATATAAAAATATATAATATAATATAATAAAATAACAGTTTTTTTTTCATTATTTCAACATTTTAACAATTTTGTAATATTTATTATAATCTGTTATTTATAACCTATTATTATTTATTATTTAAAAAAAAATTTGAATTAAATAATTTTGCATATTGAATTAAACAATTGCATATAAGAAAGAATTTTATATATTATATATAACAGAATTTCAAGTTTACTGATTTTAAAATTTTTTTCAAATTTTTCAAAAATTTTTCTTTTTTCTATGAACAGACATTAACATTGATTGATATATATATTATCAATATAATCTCTAATATTTTTTATCATTTCATTTTCATTATATCAAATCTCAAGAAATGAATTTTTATAAATAAACTTTTTTTCACAAAAGAAAATAGAAAATGTGTATTTATTTGTATTTGAAGTGCGAATGATTGATTTATAATCGATTCGTTCGATTGTACAATGATTTGAAAGTGAAATTGCATCAATAAAAAAAAAGAAATATTTGACGCGCCTCTTAAAGTGAAAAATTACATAGAATAGAAAGAAGAAACAATCTATGATGCAACAATAAAACGCGAATAATATCGATTTCAAAACTAAAAACATTATGAATTTTTAATCTTTTAAAAATGTTACATATATTTATTTTGTATATGTGCATAAAAATTTAATTTTCAATTTTTTGAAAATATTTTTATTTAAATATTGAGTAATTAAGAAAGTTTTTATAATATTAAGTAATTAAGTCATTTTTTTATAAAAAAAAAATACAAAAAATACTAAAAAAAATCTTACTTTGTTTAATAGAAATAGAAATTATAAATATTTTAATTTTATAAAAGATACAATTTCAAATAAAAATCTTTTTTTAACACTTTTTTTTTGATTTCCAAACAATTGTTTAAATTTAACAAAAAATACATATAACACATTGATAATAATATATTGATAATCATGAAAAATGCAGGGGAATGGGAATTAAAGAAATTTTCATTCATCTTATGTAAAGTTTCTTGGAAATACTTTATAAATTTTCTGTAATTGAACACAATAGATATGTACAAAGAAATGTATAATTCCAAAAAAATACAATTTGTCAATTTTAAATCTCAACAATTTGCTCTGTACTATATACAATACAAATTATTTTATAAGTAATTATTTATTACATTGTTTATTTTTCTATTATAAAAAAAAAGATAGAAATTGGTTACCATTTCATATTAAACAACACATTATACAAAAATATTAAATAAAACATTTTTAAAAATTTGAAATCTTTTGTAAGATATCTATAATTTTTTTTTTTGAATATTCTGAAAAATAATAAATTGAAATTTTTTATATATTATGATTAATTTATATATTTAATTTTTATAATAATTTTCTTTTCTATGTTGATATTTCTTGTTTAGAAAAAGATAGTATTTTTAGCGAAAAACTATAATTAAAATCTTTTAAATAACTAATATTTGAAAAAAATTATTTAATTATTATTTAAATAAGTATATTCTTTTAAACTGCAAGATATTTAATTTAAAATTTCATTATATTACATTAATTTTATCAAAAAAAAAATTTAAACGATAATTTTTTGTTTTTATTTATAATTGTACATGTTTTTTATAAATTTATAAATTTATTTCTTTAACTGAAATTATTTGTTATATTGTATTTTGTATATTTTTATCTGAAATGTTGTTTATTCTTTTAGAATAATATTTTCTAAATTTATTTTTTATAGCGTTCTAAAAATATTTTCCATAATTTTAAATTTTGAATTCATTTATAGCTAAGAAACATATCAAAACGATACAATATTTATATTGTATTTATAAATCAATTGTATTTAAATCAAAGCATTTAATATTACATTATATATAATATAACAAATAATGATAACAATTTTTAAAATTTTTTTTTCAAATGAATTTTAAAACAATATTTTTGAATAATATTAAAAAATATAAAAAAATGTGTATGATAAAAATTAAATTCAAAATTTAATGATTTTAATCACTTAATAATAATAATTTTAATAGTATTTTAACATTATTCAAAATTATTCAAGATTATTCTTTTTTTTTTCAATGTTCAATAATTTGCATAATTTATATAAATTTAGATAGATCGAAGTGAATCGAATCAAAATAAATTTTTAATTTTTAAATTTTTTATATTTTATTATCTATCTAAATTAAAAAACTAATTATGAATCTAAAAATTTATATAAAAATATAAAAACTTAAACTTATATTAAAATATAAACTTTTAAAATTTTTATTATTATTTTTTTTTTAATATTAAATAGAAAATTATCAAGTTAGTCTATTATATAATTTATTTTATGAATTAATTTAATGTTTTTTCTTTTGAAGGTGCATTTCTTCCAAACATTAATAAAATAAGTTTCGGAATAATTATTCGATTTCAACTTTGATTTTTAATTTTCTTATTCATTGATTTTGCATTATCTTATCAAAGTAGTTTAGAAAAATATTTCACAGAATCGTTAGATGATTTTATTCTTTTATATTTTTATGCAGTGTTTGCATTTGAGTTTGTGAACAGATTACAAATATGTCCGTATATGTATATTATATTTTTATAGTAAAGATTGTTGTATTAAAAGACAATATATTCTGCATTAACATTTTTAATATTTTATATATTTTAATTATATGATATTATTTGCCATAATATGTGTTATAAAATTTTTTTGCAATTTAACACATATTTGATCTAATGATATAACACGATCAAATAATAATTAATTATTAATTAATCATTATTGAAATATTTGATTTTAATTGAGCTATTGTAATTGAAAGTTTATGCATAAATAATTTCTACATCTGTATTTTTATTTTTTAGAATTTTTGTAAAAAAATATTTATGTTATTATATAAAAATATAATGATTATATATAATATTTATACTTAAATATGTAAGACATAAAGATAAAGTACTCCTTTTTAAAGAATAACATTACAATTAATAATAACAAAAAATAATAACATTAATATGTATAATAATATGGAAGTTAAGAAATATGATCATCTAATATGTAAAGATTATGAATATTAATAATTATTTTCAATAATTAATTATAAAATTTATTGTAAAAAAATTAAGAATGTCATAAAAAAAGAATTATAGATGAAAAAAAAATATAATTATTGCTTTAATTTAATATTAAAAAGAAAATATTGGAAAAAATATATTTTTTCATATATTAAATAATTAATAGTTATTGAATAATTATTAACATATTTATTCAATTTCAATTTCATTTTATTTCAATTTTTAAGAAATTTTTATTTATTATTAATAATAAACAATAAAACGATCAAATTATTGATTTATTATTGTTTTATTTATTAATCAAAAATATCCTTCTTATTTTATAAATGGAGAAGGAAGAAGGGGGGAAAGAAGAGGCGAAAAGAAGAAGGTAAGTTTGAATTATATTGTACAAAACAGTAATAAAAGCAAAGTCTTTTAAATCTATAAATCTGTAAATAATTTATTTTTTATTGCATTTAACTTATATCATACAATATAGAATTTTTTAAAAACATGTCAAACTTAAAAATGATTAAAAATGAATCTGCCGTTTTTTTATTGTAAAATTCTCAATTACTTATATATTGTTCAATTTTTTAATATAAACAAATTTTAAATAATTTCAATCAATATGAATATATATATATATATATATATATATATATATATATATATATATATAGCAGATTATACACAATTAATTGTCATTTTAGAATATATATTTTTGAATTTTTTAAGTAGAATAATCTGTAAATCATTAAAATCATATCTATAGAATTTATGTTACAATTGGTTTATTTTTTTGTTTCTTTTTTATCCTATCTCGTAGTTCTTTTCCTATTTTAGCTCTGATTTCTATTTCAATTTTTGATCTTTTTTTTTTTCATTCCATTTTTTATTCTAGTTAATGGATAAAATGATTAACTGAAATTTTTTCCGATAATTCTTTTTTTTTTCTCTTCTTATGCAAAGTTTCAATAGTTTCTCCGCATTGTCGATAAAACTATCAGATCACGTGGACTTTAATGTGATGTGATTTAATATGTGGTCAATTACGTAATTACTTTTGCGCCAGTTTGATTTCCTGAATTCCGGTTCAAGAGCTCTTTAGAAGATTATGTAACATAGTTTTCTGCTTCATTGTATAAATGATGTTATTTTATATATATATATATATATATATATATATATATATATATAGAGAGAGAGAGAGAGAGAGTATTAAAGCAATTTATATAATCTTACAGTACAAGTTTAAACAAGAATTAAAAAAAACAATTATCATATAAATATATATATATATATTTGATTTTGTTTTCATATTTCATTTCTTCTTTATTTCTTAGAAAAAATATTATTCGTCATGAATAATGTTTAATTTATATAAAATTTTTAATTTAATCAATTAATGAGACAAATTTTAAATAAATTATCAGGATAGTTTAATCGTTATGATTTTTTTCTTTTTGTATAATTATTTTTTATAAAATTTTAGATTATAATAACAAATTACATTAAATTATCGTAAAGCAATTAAAATTATGTTTAAAATAAATTTCCATTTTTATTTCAAATTTTACAAATTTGAAAAATTAGATAATATAATATTTATATTATTCATTTTAAGTAATATTTGTGTAATATTTAAAAAAAAATTACTACATAAAATTAATACATATATATAATATTTACTGTATTATAATATATATAATATAAATTATTACTATATTATTATATAAATATATTATATTTTAACTATATTATATTATATTTTATTATTATATTATTATATTATTATTATTATATTATTATTATATTGTAACTATACTATACTAAACTATTCTATATCTACTATATCTATATATACTATACTATATAAATAATATAAATCATATGACAAAAATTAATCATTTGTATTTAAATTTATATTAAATTCTCTAAATTTTTATTTATTTATAAAAAAATATTAGAAATTATCAGTAAAAGTATCATAAAGAGAAAATAAATACAATATAAAAATATTTATAGATTGTGATTGTTATTAAGATTTCAGATAAAAAGTTATCAAGAATATATAATATTATATTTTATATATAATAATTACATTTATATAATATATTATATAATATATTATATTTTATATAAATTCTTTTTTTCTTATATTTTAAAATTATTCTATGATACCATATTTGCAGATTTTGAAAGATATATTCATTAACGAAAGAAAGACAAAAAGTCGGATCATTGTTATTGGTGCCAGAAATGCATAAACAATAAAATATCGTAATTCAAATTCAAATTATCATTAAGCCGATCGCATTTTAATTATACTGCAATATTTATAATTTAAAATGAAATGAATTCATGAAACGAATTCATGAAAAAAGAGTAAGATAATTATAGAATGACTCTTTTGAAATTTATTTCGCTTTGTTGCCTTTGTCTTTGTTTTAAACTCTTTTTTTTTTCTTCTCTTTTCTTCGTTAAAATTCTTTTTAGCTTAATATCAGATTTTAATATTTTTTTTCATTCGTCAGTTTAGCTACAAATAACATTTTCACGAATAATTGCTTCGAGACCAACACGCGACTTGCTTTGCATGTATTTCTGTTCTCTACATGAGTTCAGTTGAGAGATGGCGTATCTGGGTTCAACCTAAATAGGTAATTCAACTTCCATATATACTCGAATGCCGCGTAACTATGAATCAAACTGGAGCATTGGACAAAGAAAAAAAGGAGAAATCGTGATCGATATTTGAACGTATTCGAATCCGTGACAGAATTAGTCGATTAATTTCTTTTGATAATATAATCGATGGATGAAAAACTCTTCTAATATATTTTGAAATATTCCTATTTTATTTATTGAACATTTTTTAATCAAATAAGATAAAATATCTTATCCTTTTATAAATACATACATAAATATAATTATAATAACCGTAATAATATATAAGAATATATTATATATACATATATATATATATATATATATATATATATATATATATATATATATAAAGATACATTTTTAAAATAAAATAAACATTTTTTTTATGTCAGAGGCACAAATTTAATTGATTAAGGATGATGAACGTAATTTTTTCACATTTAATTTTAGTTCACAATGATAAAAAAATATTTTTTATAATTTTATAATCACTCTGAAATAAATATTCAAAAATATTGATCTTGATAATTGTTATTTTTTTATATTTTATATTTAAAATAGATATTTGAAATAGAACTTTCAAAAGTTATTGAATTACATATTCATACAATTCTGATATAAAAAGGAATAATATAATATTTTATTTTTAGAAGTGAATTACAAAGAATATTATTGAAGATAGTAAAATATTAAATAGAATATTAAATATCTACATTTTAGTAAATATAAAATATTTAATATCAATATATTATTTAAATTTATAATAAATTCTTAATATACCTTTAATATTTATTATGATAGATTATAACATAATTTATTGCATTTGCTATATAAATTAAATAAATGCTAAAAATTTTCATTAAATTCATGAAATATTTATATATAAATAACAATAAAATAATAAAAAACAATAAAAATAATTATTATGTATTATATATATATAAAATATTAAATATTTGAGACACTTTTAGAAGTTGATTTCAGAAGGCGAAAACGAACGGCCATGTTACAAAGATAGAGTTATTTTATTTTATTTTCGTTTTATTTAATACAAATTTTAATTGCTTATAATTCATAATAAATAAATCTGAGTTTTCTAATATTTTTATGCATTATACATTAACTTTCATATTTATTTTAATATCTAAAATTAATCTTCCAATAATATGCCACGAATATACTAACATTTTGTATATGAATATTCTGGAATAATTCTAACGAATGTATATACATATATAGACATAATATTATATATTTATATATTATATAATATAATATTCGAATAATAAACGACAAATAATTTTAACAAATATCTATTCGAATAATAAACGACAAATAATTTTGACAAATATCTATCTTTCATCAAAACAAATATGAAAAAATGAATTGTAAAAATACTTATAAAATTATAAAAATACTTATTTTATTTTTATGCATGGATAATTATAAAATTCCGCCAAATCTTTCATCTTTTTTTTCTTCTATTTTGATTTCATCTTTTTCGATTCATATGTGTATATAATACACAATAAAAAAATTGTTATTTATCTCTCTTATATCATCGATTAATAGAAAATAATACTTTCTAATAATCTTAATGATATATGGAAATAAACAATTTGATTATTTTCATTGCGAAACAAACGCGGATTGCTTCAGTCAAGATGCGTTCGCCCTCTTACTGCGACGCAAATGACATTATGACGTTTGAGTTTGATAATATTGCATAGGAATGAATTTCATTATTATTGTTTCTTATTATCGTTTCGATTGAATTAATCTGTCTTCTTGCAATTTTTAATCATATTTCTTAATACAACTTTTTCACTTCTTAATCCAACTAAATCGCATGGCAAAATTCTGTTAATCTAAGCAAAAGCGAATCAAATAACTGCGTTCTCCTTTCTTACTATATTGACTAGTGTGCGTAAGTCCACCTATATCATGTGTTTGTTCTCAGGCCCATATATAGGGGCCCCTTTATTCGATCGCTCGCTTACAACATTTGTAGTCGGCAGCGTGAGTGCATCGACATCGCATCGCTGTGATTGCGATCTTCGGGATAATTATATCGATTATCATATTCGAAATAGTTACAATTTTTATAGAGAAGCGTTTCAATTCTGTTCGAGTTACTTTTTACAACAATCTGATCGTATATTTATTACATTAACTCTCAAAACTTTCAAAGATTAAAAAAAGTTTGGTTAAATTTCTTTTTTTCATTTCTTTTTGCTTTTATCTTATGTTTCATCCATTTAGTGATTTCAATGAAATAGAAATAGAAAAAGAAATAAAAAGTATCGAAAATAATCTTGAAGTTATTGATAAGAGATTTGATTTATTGGAAAACTATTTTATAGATGATTGTTTGGTCAAATCTGAAAAGTGATCTCTTAAAATAAATCGGTGATTAAATCAAGAGAGAATAGAGAAAAGAAGAAAGAAGAAGAGTATTGTGAATTGGAAAGAGAAATTCTACAAAACAGATAGGTTTTCATCGAATAAGGATTTCATTCGTTTCAAGGATACGAAGTTCGAAAAATGCTCTCAATGGTTCCGATATTTCGGTACTAATTGATATTTGTACTCGCTAGTTCAGTTTGACCTGTTATAATTTTACCACCGTGATAATCGCATATGTTTTAGCGTTTTATTGATCATTTTACATAACATGATATTTTAAATTCTGATGTAAAAAGAGTATAAGAGAGGAGAAGAAAAAAAAAAGAGAAGGAAAAGTTGATAACAAACAAAAATAATTAATAAAAAAAGAGAAAAGAATCCCGTTGAAAAGTGTTCTATGTTGAAAATTTTTATTTTGAATCAGCAATTAAAGTTTCCGAAAATATACAACCGTGTCATCTCTTTTTGGTGAATCTGAATGTTGTGATTGAAAAAGGAACTGAAATATTTTATCGCGAGAGCATGCGGCTCATTGGAACATCGATATCTTTTTTCAATGCATCGCAATGCATGTGCATAATGCTCTTAATGATCCTGCAATTGACATGCATCGTGCACTTAGCATCTATCGATGATGATAATGATACACTTCCAGGTCCTCAAAAATGTTCCGATACGGAGTTCAAATGCATGAACGGCAAATGCATACCTGGAACTTGGCATTGCGATGGTGACAATGATTGTCGAGATGGTTCGGATGAAGATCCAACAATTTGCAGTAAGTATATTTTATTTTTTTAATTTAATTTTTTATTTCATTCTTTTAATTTTTTTTATTTCATTCGAAAAATGATTCTATTTTCTTTATATCTATTTTCTTTATGTATCTAGTTTTTAATAATGATTAGTCATTAAGTAATCGATAGTTATCTGAATTTTTTTTAACTCGAAATGATTTTCAATTATAATATTCAAAATTATAATAATTATTGTAATCTTGGATATAGATCATCACAATGATATGGATGTAATTTATAATAAAAAAATTATAATAAATAAAAAAATTTACAAGTATTTTTCATTTGTTATAGTTTTTTTTCTTTTTTTACTATTGCGATTTTTTGCGTAACTTTTAAAATTATATTAAAATTTAAGAAAATTTTTTTTTTAAAAATTACGCATATATTTCTATTTCTATATATTGAGTGAATATAACGTTTATGTACTTGTTATTTTTAAATAACATATACATTAAAATAGTTAAAGATTAAAATAAACATTTTTTTAAACATACTTTTAAAGTAAAAATTTCATATAAAATTTATGCATTTTTTTCTTCTCATGTTACCCAGTGAATTGTTGAATTATTTTAAAAGGATACGATCCAGAAATATTGCATGAATCAGAACGAATTATATAAATGTTTTAAAATTAAAAATAAAAAATTAATTGATTAGTAGGGTAAATAAAAATATAAATATAAAATAATATAATATATAAATAAAATAAAAAAATTTAAAGAATAAAATATTCTATAAATATAAGAAATATTTCGTTTTATTATTTTTCGAAAAAATCTGCATCATAATTTAATGTGAAGCAAAATGGAACACAATTGTCTTATCGTGGTTTGTAAATTACGAAATTAATATATAAATATGTTAATATATTGCAAAGAATATATTTACTTTATAATGTGATTAACCAATATATATTTATTTATAGCGTAATTGACATAGTTTGTAAAAATTTAAAAAATAAAAATATTTGTGTTATCCTTGAATTTTTGAAATAATATTATAACTGTAATAAAATACAAATATCAAAATTATAATACACATAAGTATATAATATATATTTCAAAGTGAATTCAAAAATATCTATAATAAATTATTTATAACATTTAATTAATATTTAATAATATTTAATAAATTATTTATAATATTAATAAATATATATTTGTATTTTCATTTTAATATTTGATTTTCTCCATATATAAATATAATTGCGTTCGTTAAAAAAAATTCGTTAATAAATATTCATTATGATAAAATTTACTTTCATCAGAAAATATTGTCTTTAATATACTTTTATTATACTTAATATACTTTTTTCGCAAAATGCAGTTTCTTTTTTTTATTTATCTTGTTAATATATAGTTTCTTTCTTGCTACTCTAATAAAAGCTATTTTTCAAAAAAATTCTGAATAAACATCTTTCTGCCTATATTTATGAATGTATCTATAAATTCTAAAACCAAAATTATTTTTATTTTATCTTTATATATAATAAATTAATAATTATGTTTTCTTCTCAATATCTTAATTTATTTTGGATGATTTTTACAGACTTCATTTGCAAGATTTTCTATTTTTTAATAATATACTGAATCATCAATTTATTTTTATCAATAAGATTTCTCAACTATTTTTCTAAGATTTCCCTTTTTTATAAAGTTTTATATATTTTTATAAGTATGTTAATATATTATATATTTTTTACAAGTTATATATATTTTAATTTCCATTCGTCTTTTTGTGTTTTAGATTTTTTCGAATGTTTATATTGTACATTCTAATAATATATTACACTAATAATATATAGCTAATATTATAATAAAATCTTAATATACAAATATTAGAAATTTATTAAATGTTTTAATATACTTTATAATATGGATCATTTCTATTCAAATATTTTTTGTAACTTTTTTTTTGCAATAAATCTCTACAATGAATTTTCTCTAATTTCAACTTAAATATTTTTAAATTTTCTTAAAAGTATACATAATTTTGGTACTTAATCTTATTTTAATTATAATACTATTTTACAAATATGTTCTTTTTATTATCTTTTTGTAAATATTTAATAATCAGAAGATTTTTGGATTTGATTATTTTTTATATTTATAATGCCAATAAACTATTTAATTAAATATTTTATGTATTATTTTATATAATTCTAATTTTATCTTATTTAATTCCAGAAAAATTATATTAAACATGTGAAAATAAATTCATTTATATTGTATAAATATTGCGCATAATAGCTATTCAATTTTAATATACTTAATGATTATTAAATATTTTCCGCTTGAAAGTTATTAGAGTTTTATTTTTTTGATTTTCTATAGAAGCTGGGATGTTTTATATTCGAAAGACGAGACATAAGGATTGATTGATTCTATGTATTACGAATTGTTTGGAGCGATTATTCTATTGATAAAAAACAAAATATAACTAATCCGAAATCATTAATCACTCTCAGATCAAGTAATCGCATGAGAAATTTGTCTCGAGCAATAAAGCTTAGAAAGCGTTTCAAATCTGACCAAACTTGCAATAGAATAACTTCATAAACTCATATATACTATAGGATGTTTTCGATAATAATGTTGAAACGTCCTTCTTACGGATATATAATAAACGGATATATAATACAAATCTAAATTTATATCAATTTTATTACACAATTTATATATATATCAATAATAATAAATGAAAATCATTTCGAGTTGTACAATCATTATAAGTATAAAGTGAAAGTAGTAGACGTAAGAGAGGATAGTTGTATCTTCAAAAAATGTTTAATTTTTATATTTTTGTTTTTAATTTGATCTTTCAATTAATGCGAACACGCATGCTTCGCCAAATTTAATGGAATAATTAGCATAGATTTTGTTTTTCCGTGCATTATATACGAAACCGATAAAATGTTATATGTACTTATATACATATTGAATAGAGCATATAATTAAAATTATGCTATGTGATTTTATGATAATTGTTTCAGATGAAAATCATGATTCAAAATCAAGTTGTAACTACATAACGATTATTTCATTTTTATCATTTGTATTTTTGGATTATAGATTTAAATCATATTTAATTTTTTATATGAAAATTAACCTTTTTTTTTCTTTTTGATATCTATAGTATATCCTAAATATTTATAGTATCAATTTTTAATATATTGATTAGTAATATTTTTTTAAAAATTCTTTAATAAAATTTTCTTCATTTTCATTTTCATTATTGTATTTATTTTCTACTAATTTTTAATTATTATATTATTTTTAATTTATTATATTATTTTTATTATTTTTATTATTTAATAATTGAATTTATTTTAGTATTATAAAAAAATCGAATTCACTCTATATATATATATATACTTTTCTCGAAATCAACATTTATCTAATTATAAAATATTATTTTATTAAAATCATTATTTATCAAGAAATCAAAATTTCTTGATAATTTTTATATACTCTATTCTATATATATATATATATATATATATATATATGTTATACGCGCGCACACACACCCACCCACCCACCCACCCACACACACACACACACACACACATCTGTTACATATTCACTGATACGAGTAAAAAACGATAAGTTGTCGAATTTTTTTTACTACATTTAACAGCGAGATTATTTGTAGAAATTGAAGAAATTGTAAATTATTCACAAACAAAGAGTTGTTTTGTTCGAGATATATACGTATTTTGTTCAATATCAATCAATTCTTATGTCATAATCACGGCTTATTAATTGATGAATTCCTATTCTGCGAATCGTGATAAATCATATCGTATTAATATAATTAGTGTTCTATTATATATAATAATTTTTAATATAATATTTTATGCCTGTATATGTATATGATTATATGTATGAATATATTTTATTTTTCAGAAATAGATTGTTGCACGATATCACATTATTAATAATAAAAATCGCTTGTTCTGATTTCATCGCGAAAATATCGAATTAATATTTATATTTTCGTATTTCCAACCATAAATTGTACATATACATATGGTAATTAATATTTAATTATAATGTAACGAATATCATTATCAACTGCTGATTATGTTTTGATAATTATTTGTTCAATCGTCATTCAATAACAATTATTTATAATTATTTTTTGAATTTTGTTTTTTAAATTGTAATCATTTCGTTATGTGTATATATATATAAAGTAAGGCACATAATTTGAATAATTTCGGTTGCTTCATAAATAATGATTTTAATTAAAAATTCAAATAAAGTTTTAAATAGTTTTATGGAATTTAATGTAAATAGTTTTTTTTGTAAAACTATTTTTTGGAGGGTATATAAAAATTAAATATGTTTTTTTAAGTGAAATTATATATTTGTTATTATAATAATTGATTCTGATCATATTCCATAAAAGATCATTTTCCATAAAAATATAGAAATAATTAATTTATTTATTACCTAAAAAAGATATAAAATATTTTAATTTAAGTTTTGCAAGTTTTTCATATGGAAGATAAGGAAAACAAACAGAGTTCTTATTTTTCGTCTCTTTTACGAAAAGAGTTTTGAAGAATTTAAATATATTATTTTTTAAATAAAATATTATTTTTAATCTGTCTAAACTTATTTTTTAGATAGGTTCTTTTTTTTCTAGAATTCTTTTTTTTATAGAAAATAATCAGCAGAATCTATTGATACAATACAATTCTATTTAAAAATATATTTGATTTTCATATATTTATTATACGTTCAATTATAAAAAAATTATTTATATTAAATTAGATAATATAAGCATAAGCATTTAATTTTTATCTGAAATATTTTTCATTAAAATCATTACTCACGAAATAATTAAAGTTATTTCATTTATGTATTTGTATATTATATTACTCTATTATCTTATATGTATACTATGTATATATACGTATAATTAAATTAAAAATTTTTTTAATAATGATAAAGGAAATGAACGAATGGAAATTAATATAGAATAGCACATAATGAAAATCGGCTATTTATAACTTTTTTAAGATTCAAAGAATGATTTTTTTTGAGATGTTAAAAAAATTACTTATATTAATTTATTAAATAATTATTAATGTTCTTATGAATTATAAATGATTGATATAATGCTCTAATTTGAAATTTTTTATGATTTTTGATAATAATATATAATAAAGTAATAATAAAATAACAACAATAACAATAACAATAACAATAACAATAACAATAACGATAACGATAACAATAGCAATAACAATAACAAGAACAACAATAACAACAATAACAACAATAACAACAATAACAATAACAATAATAATATAATGTAATAACATAATAAATCTAAATATTTTTACATCTTTCGATATCTATGGCTTTGCGTTGCAGAAATCGATTTTATATTACGTGTATATATGCATATATAATATATATATACTATATGATTAGATATGGAAATTAATATAGCATATAGAATAGAATACAGTACAATATATAACATAATGTAATATATATTATTTTTATTTTATTTTTAATTTGAATCGTGTCGAATATGTTTGAAATTTAATAAAGATATTTTATATAAAAGATATTTATTATTATATTTTATATTTTAAATAAGATATTTATATAAAAGATATTTTAAAGTGATTTTAAATTTTTAATTTTAACATTTACAAATGTTAAATGTCAAATTTAACATTGAAATTTTTAATA
Source organism: Apis cerana (assembly GCF_029169275.1). NCBI lineage: Eukaryota > Metazoa > Arthropoda > Insecta > Hymenoptera > Apidae > Apis > Apis cerana. Next base: position 80,069 of record NC_083856.1, on the reverse strand, counting down.
ATCTAATGTTTAGAATTATATATAAGTACCAAAATTTTTAATTCGAGGAAATAATGATTGGTAAATTAAACTTTTATAGAAACATGCTTTCCAACATTAAGTCATAGTATAAGTGTTTATTGAAACTTTAAAAATTTATAATAAAATTTCTAAGATAAATATATATTTTTTATTCCGTTTTTATTTCTTATGATCTTATTTTTGATATTATTGATTAATTATATTGATTAATATTATTTTTTAAATAAAATATATTTGTATCATATTTTTTATGAAATATCACTTAATGATATCTTTCAAATTATTAATTTAATTTTATTATTTTAATCTTATCGATTAATCTTATTGATAACAAATGGTTTAATATATAGTTTATAATGATTTATACATAATATATATATAATTTATTGTATATTTATATTTATTTATATTATAATTTATATATTTATTTATGTTAAAATTTGTTATTATTAATATGTAATTTAAATTATTTTTATTCTTCTTTTATTTTACTTTATTATATATTTTTATATATATATTTTATAATATTTTATAATGTTTTAAAATATAAAATTTTAAAATATAAAAAAGTGTAAAAGGTAGATGTTTGATATTAAGAATTAATACTTAAATATTTTAATAAACCGATACAAAATATTTTTCTCTTTATATTTTCATTTAAATTTCAATTATTTATAACTTAATGAATAAAGCGATATCTTTTTATATTAATTTTTTATACTTATTTTGATTCTTTAAAGACATTTTGCAAATATATTAATACCTTGTATAAAAATTTTTTTATATTTTATAAAATATTAATAATTATAATCTAAACCAATTATAGTATCATAATAATATCATATAATAATATATTTATTTTTTGATATGAAAACTAAATTCACTGTGTTTTTCTTTAGAGTCAATTTATAAAATAATCTAGTGTTTATGTAATAATAATGATGAAGATATTAATTGTTTTGCAAATATTTTTGTATTTGTTTTTTATTTTGTAAATTTTGTAAATTTAAATTGTATCTATCTACAATTGTTTTATACATTAAGATTCATTCGATTCGATATAATTTGTTTTGTTATTTTGTAATTTTTTAAGGATTATAATATAAATGCTTAGAGTGAAAAAATCTAAAATTTTAAAGCTTCATTTCATAAAAAAAAGAAAATACTTAATTATAATAAATATAATTAAAAATAATTTATAAATAATTTAATAATATAATTTTTCTTAAGCCTCTTCATATAAAATATTATTAATTTTATAGTGAAATTTTATGATAGAATTTTATTTTAAATGATTTTTAAAAAAAATGATTTTTTTATCTATACTTTTATCTTTTTATTACGAAGAATTTCGTAAATGTATGTAGACATTTATCATTTAATTCACATTAATTGATCAGAACAAGCGGTTCGTTTGTCAAATTGATTATAAAATGTTTCTTCCAAACTATGGAAACGAACAATCCTGTTTTCTTGCGACATTTTCTGGGAAGAAGAAAGAACGTCATTCTTTGATCGGTCCATGTAATGCGATTCCCTCACCGCGAATACGAGGTATGTGAAAGTGCAACTTTTCGGACCGGTTTCGTGCAGGTAGAGCGGATTGATATATGAACGAAAACTACCGTTAATTTTCATGAGATACATTTTCAACAATTATTTTCTATTCTTCCTTCAATTATAATACAAAAAATATCGATGAAAATTTGATTAAATTCTAAAACAAATTAAAAAATAAAAAGAAAGAGATCTAAAAATAAAAAAAAAAATTTCAATATTCTGTAACATGTGAGATGGTGAATATAGGATACTTTGTATCAGCAAGAAATTTAAAAATATTAGAGAATTTTAAATTAAAAATTAAAATGGATTTTGAATTTATAAAATATTAATGCACATTTTGCATAAATTTTTTTCTTCAAGTTCAATTTTATTACAGAAATCAAAAAACTATTTTATTATTTGCAAGTAACAACATTATAAGAATTGAAATTTTTTTTATTGATTTATTATTATTATCATTTATTTTTTTATTACATAAAACAAAAATAATCTTTTACTTTCAATTAAAAGACCATTTAATATATTACGTAATCTTACTATATATTTAAATTATAAGAATATGAAATAATAAATGTATGTTTTCATTCAATTTTTTAATAAAAATTCATTTTCTTAATCTATGAACATATTTTATTATCCCGAGTATATATATTTTGAAACTGCATTGCAGAAAAATTAGCTATTCTGGGAATTAAAATCTGATTTTTAAATAAAAACCAAACGAGCAATAATAAGCTTGGATAAAATAGAAAAAATATTAATATTTGATATTAATATTAATATTCATTGATTTCAATATTTGAGAATCACATGATGAAGATGATTCTACATTTACCAAAGACAAAAATACATTATTGAATTATTTTCTATTATTCATAGATATAGTATATGTCGAAAAAAATTCCATTATTGTTGCTTATAAAGCATAATTTTAAAATTTTAAAAATATTATAATTATAAATATTAATTATTTTTTTCTTTTTCAATATATATAGCAATTCAATCATTTTTATTATTTTTTATATAAGTTTTTTTATGAGTTAAAACATGAAAAGTTTTTGGCAATTAATTCTAGTAAAAAATAAGTAGAAAATATAAAAATTTTTCATTTGAGGATTAATTTTCGAATAAGATAAGTTTGACAATTTTTTAAATATAATTGAAATTGATTAATTTCTGATTAGATACGAATGAACTATTAACAAATAATTATTTATATAAAAAGCAAAAAATTAATAGAATAAAATTTTATCACTTAAATGTTTATTGTAATTTTTATTTTTTAATTTCATTCTTGATTTTTTAAAAAATAAAAATTGAATATGTATAATTAAGGAATCATATAATCGGTGAATTTTAAAATTCGATTTTTTAAAAAATTAATTTCTAAATGAACTCTATACAAATTCTTTACAAAATCAATTGGAAAAAAATAAATGTTTATTTATTCAAGAGATTATTATTATTTAATGCATCATTTATTATATTTATATTTTTATTAATTAATTTATAATAAAATAATAATTTAAACAAAATATTTGATATTTCTTTTACACAATAGTTTATAAAAGCTATTTTTTTTAGAATTCTATTTTATGACAATGATTTAGTATTGTTATAATATTATAAATTATTAAGAATTAATTATTGATAGTTTAAATATGTGAAATAATTTAAATGAATTAATATTATTTAATTTATATTTTTAATTTATATTATTTTTTTATAGTATTTATGCCTTATTTAAAAAAATAATGTTTTATTTAAAGAATAATAGTAATTATGTGTATTTATTTTCTTTATTTTTTTCTTTATTTAAAAATAAAAAAATTTTTTCATTTTTTATTGCATTTATTGTGTTCATTTTTTTTGATTGCAATATTCTATTTATATTTGAACATATAAATTATATTTATTTCATATATTAAAATAGATATATATTAGGGAAATATGAAAATATATTTAAATTATAAATAGTTCTCTAAAATATTCTCTAAATTATTAGAGTATTTATTATTAGAGTAATTATTATAGTATAAATTAATTAGAATAAAATATTCAAATTTTATTGCTTAAATACAAAAAATTCATATTTATAAATATATTTTAAATAAATATAATTAAAAGAAAAAAAGAATAATCTGGATATATAATAATAATTCTGAATAAATTTATTCCTAAAGTGATTGCATTAAATTTAAATCAAATTTATATCAAATTTATATCAAAAAATGAATCTAATTAAATTTACCAAAAAATTATATATTTATTATGTGACGAGATAGTGGAACAAATAATTGATTCATAATTAATAAAAAATCATAAAAATCTTTCAATATTTTTTTTCTTACATATTAGATAGTTGAATTTATAAAAGACACTCCAAAACGTGAAATTTACTTTGTTGAATTATGTGTGATTTCAAACGCAAAAGGAAATTACGATGCAGTTAATCTAAAATTACAGACAACAGAAAATATACAATATCATAATCAATAACACTTTGACCTCTCTTAATATAAATCAAAAACGTATTTAATCAATCTAATCAAATAATTCTTTATATTATTTCCTCTATTAATGCAGTTAATACCAATTGACCCAGATGCACAAATCAATTCGATAAATTCCTATTCGTTATATACGGTTTGCTTTATATGCCACGTAGTCTTCATCATATTTGATAATAATATTCTGATATATAGATACTGTTGATATTAAAATTCAAATATATATTAATTTGAGTTTGAATAAAAGAGTTTGAATAAAGTTATTTATATATTTAGGAAATTATCCATTATTTTCATTATTTGTAATTATTCGATTACTACTAGAAATATACATACTTTCATTTGTATTTTCTATTTTCGAAATTTTTTTTATTTTTTAAATTAAAAAAAAATAATTATTATAAATTATTAGTTATTTAATTTTTTAATCTTTTATTTGAGATAATATTATAAAATAATTATAATCTTTTAGATATATTATAATATTGCTCAAAATTTTTAGTTCAAATTTGAAATGAAATTAAAATATTGAACAGAAAAGATTAAGTAAAAATTATAACATAATCCAACAGAATGTAAATACGTATTAAACTCAATGCAAATTTATTATAAATATACAGAATATCATATGATATTGAAAATATTTGTATAAAATTTCAAAAACTAAACCAAGTTATAATATAATGTGTGTGTGGTGGTGGTGGTGGTGCGGGGAGAGAGGGAGGGGGGAGAGAGAGAGAGAGAGAGAGAGAGAGAGAGAGAGAGAGAGAGAGAGAGAGAGAGAGAGAGAGAGAGAGAGAGAGAGAGAGAGAGAGAGAGAAAATTTGTATGATTATACATATATATGAGAATTGTAATATATTTCAATTTTTACAAGTATATAGATTTTCTGCTCATGTTAATTTTCGTATAAAATTCTTAAATAATGAAGAAATAACAATGAAAAATAAAATAAAAATAAAAAAAGAAATCACGAAAGATTTTAAATATTCTTTTCTTTCAATGAATTAGTTTTCATTTGTTTTAATGAGATCTTCAAATAGAGCTAAACGTTTTCATTAAAAAAATCAATTGACTAATAAATGGTACAATATGGTAATTTTTTATAGTTTGTTATCGATTCTCTTCGACTTATTTACAAATAGTTATAATCGATTGCATTTTCGTTAATTTTCGATTAAATTTACATAAATTTACATAATTCCTTCTGCTGCGTCTTAAAATATTTCTAACATATTAATGAACGATATCAAATTTGAATATCGATTAATCAACTAATTGCTCCAACTTTGCAATGATGCATAACAGGCTTGACAATACATTATTACATGAATAACTGTACGACTTTAATATTAATTCCTCTAACAATAATCCTTTCAATCGATAAAATACGGAAATCAATAGAGGAAAGAGATATATAGATGTGTAAAAAGAATTTTAAAAAATGCATCTAGATAGAGTAGTGCTATATTTGAGATTTTTAGAAGATTGATTTTAACGTCAAAATAAACATAAAAATTAGTATACAATAATATCGATTGAAATAAATATAAAGTAATTCTCACTCAATATTCGCCTCATTTTGTTTAATTATTATATTATATTATATATATTATAATATGCAATATATAATACAATATATAATGCAATATATGATATAATTATTAATTATAATTGCTAAAATATCGAACAAATGATACGAGATGATGTTATATGATAGTGTTGTTTTTAAGAGAAGAATTTAAAAAGCTTTTGGAACTGTATATTTTTTTAGAAAACTTCAGTATAGCTGGGATGTGATCTTGAAATGATATTTTTCAGCTTTCAATGACAATTAATATCATTTTATTTAAGAAAAATTATTATAAATATTTATGAATCAATTTGAGTGGCATAGCCTTTTAGTTTAATGCTAGGAATTTTTCTTAAATTAGGAAGTATTGTTTAATCAAGGAACTGGACTATGGTATCAATATGCTATTAAAGATCCGTGATCTGACGACATGAGCGTGAAAAGATTTTAGAGGGTATTTCGATAAAATTCGAGGAAAAATTAGAACCTATTGAACTTATTAGAACAATTTAATTATTGAATTATTTTAATGCATTTGAATTTTGTAATCTTGAATTAATAGAATCTTGTAAATCTATTCAATGATAATATAAACTTTCTTTAGTATACGAATTTTATTTTTGATCTGTTTAAAATAGAATTTTGTTAACAATGAATTTTATAATAAATCAATTTAATTATTATATACCATAATTCCACGAATGGATTGGAACTAATAATAATAGATATAATAAATCAATAAAATTGTATATTGTACATTTAAATCATTATTTCTTTCATAGAATTTATAAATCTTCTAATACAACAAATGTATCAAATCTACTACATATAAAATTTCTTAATCTGCTAATGACGTAAAGTCATATTAATCTCGTTTTGAAATTGCAAGCGAAATCATATTGACTTTGTGATAGTGAAAAAAATATAATGCGATAACTAATGACATGAAAAATTGCTTAAATAAATTAGCAATAATAATAAAGAATTATATCATTTGAACTTATATAATAATTGTATCATATAAAATGGAATTCTATTTATTTGATATTCATATAATTCTTGTTTTTTTATTCTATTATTTTGTAATATATAATTTCTATAATTGGTTATCATAATTATATGTAAAAATATAATAAATCAATCAACTTATAGATTTTGGAAAACCAAATCTTATGTATATTTTATGCATATTTTTAGAATTTTAGCATTGATTTAAAAGTTTAGCACTAGTAATAATTTTTTTCTGTTCATGAATGACATTCAATATGATAAAATATTTATTAATGATTAAGAATAAAATAAATCAATATCAAATTTTCTTATATGCCTTTCGATAAATACTTACTAAATGAAGAAATAATTTTTGTCAAGTCGTATTGATAAGAAAATGAAATTATAGTGATACATCATAAACTTGTAACGTGCAAATTGATTATTATAAATAAATTTTCACAAAAATAAATTATTGTTAAAATTTAAAAAAATTCTACTTTTTCTTTAAAAATAATTAATTTCAAAAAATGTAGAAATTAAAAATTAATTTTTTTAATCAATTTCTAAAAATATAATTAGATTATAGTTCCATATAACATCAATAAGAAAGCAGCATAACATTTAGAAGGAAAAAAATTCTAAATATAAATATAAAATTTTAATTTTGAAAATTTATTAGTTTACAAAATATTAATGAAAAACTTTTAATTATTCAATTTAATATTATTATCATTTCGACTATTATAAAATATATATTATAAATATATATTATAAATATATATTTATATTTTTATTTATATATATATATAAATATATATAATATATTATAATATATATTATTATTTAAAAATTCAAGAAATTGGATCTCTCTCTCTCTCTCTATATATATATTTATATATGTATATATATATGTATTCAAATATTCTTAGAAAATTCATTGATTTTTCTTATTTCAAGTTATGTATCATGCATTTTATTTTTTACAATATTTTTATAATTTCCGCCAAAATAAATGAATCATTATTATTATGAATCATCATTATATATGTATAGTTTATCTTCATTTTTAAAATTTTTTTATTGATAACAAAATAATTAATAAATTTTTCAAAAATTGAAAAAATAAAATATTTTTCAAACAATCTAGATATTTTAAATAATTTTAATTTTTTGTTTAAAAATTTGAAAAAATATGTTAAGAAATGAATAAAGAACTAAAAATTTCATACAGAATATTTAATAGTGAAAAAAATTTTATTGCAAAAACATTATTGGAAAAATATTTCATGCATCTTTATATACTATAAAGATTTTGTACAATCTGATATCTGAAATCATATTAATGAAAAATGTAATATTGATATTTTTATATATTTCTTTTTTCATGTTATTTGAATTGCCAAAGTGTGCTACAAATATCATCACATATTACATCAAAATTAATTAAACAAAAATTTCATTAATTTGAAAGAAAAATTAAAAAAGATATAAAAAAGAAAAGATACAAAATAGTTTCCCTTAAAAAAAGAAAGAATGAAAATAAAAAAAAAAATTATGAAAAAATGATATTTTTCCCAAAAACTCACAATATGAGAAACAGGATTGTTCCAATTTCAGTTTAATATCACGATATATTATATAATAAATTTGAGTCACTGATAAATCTTTCGTGAACTTTGGTTTATTTGGTTTATTCGTGCGTGGCATGTTTCGAATTGTTGTCGAATGAAAAATGATAAAGCGATTGCTATCGAAAGGATCGGAATCATGCAGTGAAACGGAGTTCGAGTGTAGCCCAGGGGACTGCATACCGAAAAATTGGCTCTGTGATTTTCATCGCGACTGCACAGATGGGATGGACGAGAAAAATTGTGGCAGTAAGTTATCGATAAGTCCTAAGGTTGATTGTTGAAATCAACAAGGGACTAAAGAGAAAAAGAATGAAAAAAAGAAAAAACTATGGAATACATATGATAAAGAGGAATTATTCACGTTAGAAGAAAAAAAGGAAAGAGAATCTTGGAACTCGGTTTTGAAATCGCAAATTGCATCCTTCAAATTATTGAATTTTTTTTTTCTATTAAAACAAAATCATGATTAGGATATTGAAAGAAAATAAAATTGTTGGAAAAAGTAAATATTAATTTTAAATTCTGCATTTCGAAGTTTTAGCATAAAATTTGTAAATTTTTTTCTTAACCATATATTTTTTTTACATACTACTAATATTTTTATTTTGTTTAATATAAGCTTAATAAAATAATGAAATGCTTCCATTCTAATTTTTAGAGGTGTTTTCATAATATTTTGTTTTAATATCTCGCTGATCTACAATGAAGAATCGTGAATTTTTGAATATATTGATTAATATTTTAAAAAAATAAAAATGCATATATAATATTCAAAAAATATTATGTTAAACAAAATATATAATATAAATATATATAAAAAATATAAAATTTTTATATTCTCTTCTTATATTTCTCGAATTAAAATTATTTTACTTTATTCGGTTTTCTTTAGTTTTAATATAAACAAATATATATACGTATATTATTTTTGAATTGTAATTTAATATTTTAATAAAAATATATCATTATAAATGATATTCGATAAAATTATAAACATTTAAAAAAAAATATTGAATGTTATTATATAAGAGTAGCAAAAAAAAACTGATATATGCATTAAGATAATTAAATTAACTTAAGAACAATGTGAAACTTATAAATTTAAATTTTGATAAAAAATAAATCTGTAAATATAAATATAAAAGAAAGATAGATAGATAGACAGATAAAAAAAAGAATATAAATTTTGATAAAGGAATCTAATAAATTATATATCATTATATAATCATTATATATATATATATATAATATAAATTAAGATAATATAAAGATAAATAATATAAATAAGATAAATTATAGATATCATAAAATAATTATTCATACAATTTATAACAAAATTTTATTTTTCTAATTTATAATTTTTCTATTTATACATTATCTAATCAAATTTGTTTTTTAAAAAATTGTTCGTTTCAATGTATCAACTCATTGTTTCAGAAATATTTTATTTTTTATTCTTGTTATTAATAAGTTGTGTTTATTCATTATTTCGTATATATTCTTCTTTTCTTTTATTTTTTAAATATTTCTTTAAATAAGTAAATTAAATTGATTAAATAAACAACAGATTTGTAAATTTATGTATTTAATATTTTTACTTTATTTTAGAATTTTCCTGTATGTTTTTAATATTATATTTTACGAAATGTTTTTTTAATATTTTGTGAAAAATATTTTGTTTATATACAATATTATTTTGTTTGATACTATTAAATGTCTTAATAATATGAAAATAAAACAATCTTAACATTGACTATTGAAATATTAATTATCAATATAATGAAACTTAAATTTAAGTTCAATAACATGTTTTAGTTATGTCTTTATCAGATTAAAGAATGAAGGTAAAATTTCTTAAAATGTGATTTTATTTCATAAATGATGTATAAAAATACTAGAACGTATTTAAATTGTGTAAAAAATTTTTTCCTATATATTTAATGTGTAATTGGTCTCAGGATGCAATTTGTAGGTTCTTGAGACAATTCTTGAGAATGTGTTATACTTAACAAAAAATAAATCTCGTCAAATTATGCATACGTACAACAGAAAGCAACACGGAATCTCTAACCATGATTGGTATGGTTGGCACCTTGTTACAAAATGAAAAACGAAATCCAATCAATTATCATCTTTTAGGGATGAAGAATTGCACGGCGGATCAGTTCACATGTCACTCTGGGAATGGCGAGTGTGTGGCACTCGCATGGATGTGCGACGGCCATCGAGACTGTTCGGACGGTTCAGACGAGGCTGAGTGTAGTAAGATTCTGCACGAGGGTTATTTTACTTATGCTTATTCATATAACATTTTTTCTTTGACTTTTTACACATTGATTGCCAATTATTTGCTGTTTCAATTACTGTTTTAAATTTTATCTTTTTTTTTATTGTATGAATGTCATTTTTTTTTAATCTTAAAAAAAATCTTTCACTAGAAATTTTTAAATCTTAATAGAAATGAAATGACAATAATGAAATGACAAAATAATAATTAATTCTTATTTTATAAATATCATTTAAAAATATAAATATTAATTATTATTAAATAAAAAATTGCATAAATAAGTATATGTAATAAAGAATGTCAATAATAAAGATTAGATATAAATAAATGAACCTATAATAATCCATAAAAATATTAATATTTTGATGATTAATTAATGATTAAGTAGTAAGAAAAATGAAAAAAATAAAAAAAAATAAAAGAAAAAAATTTTTTTTTTATTATTTGAAAATATAACTAATTCACATATATTTCTATTTCTATTTCTTAAGTCCTTGCAACTTGAATTGTTTTGTTTTACGAAAAACAAATATTATTAATAATCTTCATTATATAAAATACAAAAAAATACATAAAATTGAAATGAAGTATTCTTAAATTAAGATTAATTCAAATTGTTAATTATATTTCCTATTTAATTATAGATATTAAAATTTAAAATTTTTTTATGGCGAAAAATATAAATTTATTATTTTCTATTATATATTAACTATATAATATATCGCAAACATTTCAAAAATATTTCATGTGTTTATAATAAAATATTATGTTATATTGCATAGATATTGCATATATAATAAATTACTAGTATTGTTATTTCCATTATTATTATTATTTTTCTATATATATTTATACTTTGAATTCTATTCTATTGTTAAATGAAATATTTTCAGGATCATATAATGTATAACAAATAAATACAGTAATAATACAATAATAATAATAAATACAATAAATACAATAATAAAACATATATGCGCGTGCACATACATATGTATACTTTTATTTTTAATTTGAAATTTAAAATGAAATTCAATATGAAGTGTTTTATTTTTATAATTTAAAACATTTTAAAATATTTTAAAGATTGTATAATATTTTTTTAAAAGTTATAATTAAATTTATAAAAAATAATTTTATTAAGTATAATAATAATATTATATAATAAATATTATTATTATACTTATATTATAATAATATAAATATTATATAATAATATAAAAACTTATATAATGAAATTTAAAAAACTTTTTAAACAACTTAAATCAATAAAATTTACTAATGAATATTAAATATCATTAAATATTTATTAATAATTATAAAAATTAAAAATATCAAATATTGCCATTTAATCACAGAAAATGTTTTATAATCTAATATTTTAATCAACAATTATCAATTAATAATAATCAAATAATCATTATTAAATATTTTATTTATCACGGATAATATAATTTCATATCATAATATAATATTATATCATATAATCAACTATATTAGTTCACATTTTATGAATACAAGATCGGAAATAAATAATGATTCTAAAGTATATTATTTATTGTAAAATAATTTTAAACTAAGTAAATAAAATTGGCAATCAATGTGTTAAGTTCTTTAACCCATGATTGATCATAACAAAAACGAGTTAAAAACCTAATATGTTTTTAACATATAACATATAATATATTTGGCTGTTAAATTTATTTTATTAAATTATAAAGTATGTAATGTATATAAGAAAAAGCTAAAATAAATTTAAGTATTTTCGAAATTTTTTTAATGAATTAAACTGATATTAATATAATATTATATGTTTCAATTAAAATGCATACTTTGCATTTTAAATTTGCATTTTATACTTGTTTCATCAGAATCAAATTGATCTCAGTTTATATATAATGTTATATATTTTATTCAGTCAAGGGTTAAAATATGTATGACAGAATTCATGATGAGCATGTTTCTCTTCTTTTTTTATTCTAGGCAATTTTTGTCAAATTAGAAAATTTTTATTATTTTTGTTCTATTTTTGTATTTTGTTATTTTTTTCTATTTGAAAAAATAAATTCTAATAGATTTGTTAGTTATGTTAGTTAAGAATATTCATATTCTTAATATTCTATTATAAAAAGTGCTTACATATAAATGAAAAATTAAATAAAATATACGATAATAGAAAAATGTTTAGAAAAGTTATTTTTTTAATAAATCATATATTATAGATAAGTATACTATAAATAAATAAATAAATTGTAGATAATAAATAATTTATAATTTTTTTTAATTAAATATAACTTAATTTATTAAATATCTATAATATAATACAATGATCTGTTTGTCAAATTGTTATTTTTATTTTTTCCTATTATTTCATAAAATAGATGTATTTAATTTTTTCATGGTTAATAATTTATTATTACATAATTTTTCTATTCTATGTCTTCATTTATTAAAATTTTAAATATTTTTACTTCTAGAATAAATTAATGTTTGAAAAATCTCTTTTTATTCAGAAATAACGAAAAGTTTACAATTGATGAAATTATTATATACAATATACACAATTTATAATGAATATTTAGATTTATATATTTTATTTTTTATAAACAAACAATCAAGATATGCTTTATAAAACAGATATAAATATTTTTAAAAATTTTTTTTAAAGAAATTATTATTTTGCGATTTTCTAATTATTATAAATTTTTTAAGAATGATAAATTTGTAAATATTGAATCAAAGAAAAATTAAAAAAAAAATAAATAAAATTGCCAAAGTGCATGAAAACAGAAGCGAAATAATTGAGATGCTATTCAATTTAATTTATTAATTTATTAATTTTTGTATTTTAATGATTAATACAGAATTTCATATGCTTGATAATCATTGCATGTTGTATGTTTTTTTCTATTAATAATTGTCGTAAATTTCAAAATCAGATAAATCAGATATTGCGGTACTTTCTTATTTTTTTATTATTCTAAATATAATTATTGTCATTAGAGAATCATTTTTTTTAATTAATCTCTTTGAACTGAATCTTAAATAATGCTATTTTCTTTTCAATTTTTCAGTTACATTCCAACATTTTTTTCTTTCTTTATTTCAAAAATACTAACTGCAATAAATAAAATAAGTAAGGAAGATTATTAAAGTTTCAATTTCTTTGTTAATGAAAATTCAGTCTTTTTATACATAAATAAAAAAGAAAATTTAATAAATAATTTATTCTTATATTATAAGAAAAATTATACAAGTTTAACAAATTTCTTTCATAACAAATTTTCATAACAAAATGTTAAATTAAAAAAGAAAGATAAAGATTATATGAAAAAGGAAAAGAATTAATTAATTATAATAATTGTAATTAATAATTATAATTAAATTACTATTATAATAATAATTTATATTATATGTATATTTTATATATATATATAATTATAATTAATTATTACTAACAGTAATTTAAATAAAATAATATTTTATAAATATTATAATTTTATATTATATATTATATTATATTATATATTATAATTTTATATTATGTATTATATTTTATATTTATTCTTTTTTTCTATTATTTGAGAGATCTCAAGGCATTTGTCGAAAAAACTTAAGATATTATCACGAAATTATGCAAATATATAATTTTCTTTATCATAGAATAATATTGAATCATATGGGAACAAATTTATTATCAAAACTTTTTTTCTTTTCCGAAAAGCAGCTGGTTTTTTTGGAAAAATTTAAATAACTAAATCTTCGTAGCTATGTTGTACAAACTACAATATATTTTCAAGATTTTTTATTGAACTATGTCACTAATTTTTGTTCATTATAATTTTTATTGTTATATTTTTGGTTGGTATGTTTATATTCATATATATCTATAATTATTTCTCTTTGTTATTTTTTTTCATTTTTTTTAATAATTTAAAAAATATTATCATCACTCTTTGTGTCAAAATAATTATTTAATTAAGTAATATTTATTTAATTATTACAATAATTATTACATGCATAATTAATTATCAGTAATAGGAGAAGTTAAAAAAATTGTAAAGTAATACAAGAATAAATTTTTTCAATATTTTCAATATTTGAAAAAATATTGATTTTGAAATTAAAAAATTTTATAATATGTAACATAAAATATATGTAAAATATATAATTACAAAAAAAATTAATCTTTCAATTTTACATATGTGCATATATTATAAATATATATATCTAAATATTGATATACATATATCGATATTTTAGATATGACATTCTATTCCATTTGAAATTTTATTTCATTTTTAATTTTAATCCTTCTTAATTTATTCTTAAATAAACCATATCATTCATGTCGAATCATAAATTATTATTTTTCTTACCCTCAATAGATCTTTAATAATTTTGGGATATTTAAAAATTCTCTTACTTCTCTTATATCATGTTATTATTTATTAAATTAAATATTTGAAATTATTTTTAATTCTTAATAAAAAAATAAAAAAAAATCAAATATCTAATTTACTTTAACGAAAAATTAATATGTAAAAAATATTTATTTGCATCATAATTTGAATTATAAAAATTATTTTCAAAAATTATTTTTAGAAACAAAAAATTTCATATCACAAAGAGTTGAAAATAATGAAAAGTTTTGTTTAAATTACCATACTTATTGTCGTAGATAATTTCACAGTTTTTTTATTTCAATGGGAATGATTAATATTATGTGAGTATTGAAACAGTGGATTTCTCGTTCATCCATTGAAATAATCACACAATAAAAATCAGATATTTACAATTTGAGTCTTTATTTTATAAATAATGAACAAACAAGCAATAATATTCACTTGTCATTGATCAAGAGTATAATAATATGATTATGTTAAGAAATTTATGTTATGTTAAGAAATTTATTTTATTCTTTCTTTACATTTTCTCAAAAGTGTAAATACATTTCTATAATTTAGTCTATATGAAATATGATAGTGATAAAAAAAAAAAAAAAAGAAAAAAAATTAAATTAAATAATCGAACGAAAAATCAATGTTTATGTATGCTATTCTGAATTTTTTAATATTTATCCTATAAATGTTCAAATAAAAATATTGTATTTTTGTGTTTTTAAATAGTAATGTGTTTTTTTTTAAATATTATACAATGTTTAAATGTTAAGTAATTTCTTTCTTTAGAAAATGTTAGAAAATATCTACAATGACATGCAAAAGTTTTAGACATTTAGACTATTCATCAAATATGATCATTTTTCATTTCTATAAACAAGGAAGATACTGTATGTGATATTTCAATTTTGATATTATCTTTTAACATCTATATATTTATGTATCATGATTGTTTAACAATAGTGTAGAATAAATTTTCAATGAATATATATAATAATATAATATATAATAATATAATATTTTTTTCTATTCTGTTTTCAATATTTTAAAATTGGATTATATATCCTTTTTTTTTATATGAAATAATTTTATATGTATTTCATATGTATTTCTTTAAAATTTATGTACAAAGTTTTATTTTAATATTAGTGTTTATTCTAATGATAAAGAAATTACAATAGAAAAAATCTTAAAAGATAAAAATTAAAGATATATTTATATTTTTAATAATAAATATAAAAATATTTTTTAATTATTAAAATATAGTTTAGAAAATAATTAATAATATATTATTTAAAATTATTTATAGAAAGATTATTTATGATGTTAGATGAAACTTTTGTATAAGACTATACAATATAGTTGAACGTCACATATAAAAATAAATGAAAGAAGCATATTAATAATTTACATTGAATTTCTCACAAATCATTGAATCTCAAGTAAATTTTTATTTTTACGGAAACAAAGATAAAATTATAAAAATGAAGTATTTTGTTAAACTAAAAAATATAATATTTTATAGCATGAAATGAAATCTTGCAAAAATACAAATATTTCTGTTTTACATTAAATTTTTTTATAAAATTAAATTCATTCTGTTCTAAAATTATTTTAGACAAATAAGAAAAAAATTTATTTGCAAGTAAAAAATATAATTAAAGATATATTTATATTTTTAATAATAAATATAATTATATTTTTTATTTCATAAGAAAAAATTTTTCAATTTCCTTTAAAATTTATTTAAAAAAAAACGTTTTAAAATAAAACATTTTAAATGATTCCAATTAATGTGTAATTAAATTTTATTTTATTAAAAATAATAAGGATTTTATTATTAGATAAAGGATTTTATTATTAGATAGAGTAAATTCTTCAAATATACATATATAATTCTTCAATTAGTCAAAACTTAGAAATTATTTAAATATTTATAATATATGTACTGTATGTGTTTGTATATACATATTTATATATGTATATATTTATAATAATATTTCTAAACTTTAAATTAATTAATTAATTATTATTTTAAATGATTCAAAAAATATATTAAAAAAAGAATATTTAATAAAATAAAAAAATATCATAATTATAATTTTTTCAAAAATGAAACAAATGTAGGAAATAATAACGTAAATATTTATTTATATTATATTATATATATTATATAAATAACAACATAAAGTATATTACATTCATTTTATTAATAGTAATATTGTAGTTAATATTAAAATATATAAATATTTTCATTAAGCTTATAATAATAATGATTATCCAGAGTTTTTTTAAATCAAGCATTTTAAGAATAATAATTAATTTAATAATCAAAGATTATTTTTCTTAATGACAAAAAACATAGAAAGTTCATTGAGATAATATTATAAATATTACTAAATTAATAATTTCAAACGAAATTTCATTGTAATCAAAAAGTAGTTAATTCAATATTAGGTATTTTAAGAATTTGATTATTAAAGATAATATTTAAATTAATGAAACTAATGAAAAAATGCTAAAAATGCTTCTTTCGATTTCTATTTAAATTTCTATTAAGATTCTATATTTAAATTTAACTTTCATATTAAAAAATATAAATAATCGTTGAATACAAATGATTGTTTTCATATTATGTTTAATTTATATTCTCATAAAATACATCTTCTCTAGATGATACCTGTCGATCTGATGAATTTACTTGCGCAAACAAGCATTGCATTCAGAAAACATGGATATGTGACAGTGATGATGATTGTGGGGATGGCAGCGATGAAAAAGATTGCAAACCAGTTACCTGTAGCCCATCGGAATTCGCCTGTTCGGATAATTATTGTATAACATCTCAATGGAGATGTGACGGTGATTTCGATTGTCCTGATAGACGTGACGAAATTGGATGCAAGGTAAATTCTAGATGAAATATTTTATTTTAATATAGTTATAACAAACTTTTCTCATACTATACTATAATATGTATTAAATTTTTATTTTGATTAAAAGTTTTTTTTAAATAATAATATATTTTGTTTATTTTAAATTTTATTTGAATTGATTAAATTTTGTTAATTAATATGTTATAATTAATTACATTTTAATATTTTGTACTTGTTTTATATTTTTAATTATCCAAATAAAAAAATAATTTTGAACATAAATAATACTGGAAATTTTAAAATAGATAAAAAAATTGTCTTATAATCATTCTTTTTTAAATATTTTCTTATTGAAATAATTATTGAATAAAATATTAAAAAATAAAATATTAAATAAATAAATAAAATTTTAATATTAAAATATTACTTATAATATTAATATTATTAGTAATATGATATTATAAAATTAACGTAATGATATACAACATTGTCTTAACTTAAAGATAGATTTTTTATATGTATAGTTTCAAAATTATTCTTAAAAATATAATAACAAAGATTTTTTAAATATAAAATTTCTTTTTTTTTCAAGAAATTTATAAAAATTATTTATATAATTTATAATATGTACATTTATCAAAAGTTTATGTTAATTTTACTTTTTAGATTATTTAGATTATTTTTTAAAAATATAATATAAAAATATTTTATTAAAATCTGAATATTATTAGATATAAGTATAATTTATTTATAAAATTTTTAATTAATTTAAAATAAATGATCTGTAATTTAATCAATAAAAAAGTTCTAATACTATATGCATCATATGAAAAAATCAGTTAAAATTAATCTCATAAAAATAAAATATAAATTAATATTTGATTAATAATATTTTAAATGTAATAATTTATTTAAAAATTCTAACTATTTTATATATTAATATATATATCATTTTATTTCTTCCATTACATCATATTTATATAGATATATAAAATATTAATATATTCATGAGGCATACTTTAGGTTTATTAGAAAATAAATTATAAAATAATTTGATTAATAATAAAGAACATACAATAAAAAAGAATATATTTAATAAAGGAAATAAAAATAATTTGTTATATAAATTATATAGATCATGTCGAATGTCTTTGTTTTACTACACTAACGTTGTACTAAATTTGTTTTACTTATATGATATTTCGCATCACATAGCGCAATGATCCAAAAAGAAGGAAAACATAAAACAGAATCGAAATAACAATCGCGTTTTGTGACACCAAATTCATAAACATCATTCTTACACATATAACTTTCTTTCTATGAATATCTTTGTAAAATTATATTTATTATTAAAATTACATTCATGTCGAACAAATCATATTTATATCTCTTTAATAGTATTCTAAGATATTAAACTCTGAAATTTTTGCTTCGATAATGCTTTTATAAATAGATCGGCTAATCAATTATAATATATTTATTTTTTTATTTTTTTTATTCTATATTTTTTTGCAAGTAAAAATAAATGATTGCATAATCGTAATAATGGCAAATTTTGAAAACAATTAACTCTGCAAGAATTCATAAAAATCATATTACTTCTTATATTAGCAATCTTATTGAAGTTAATATTGTAGGATAGATACTGCAATCGAAAAACAGTCTATATGATTAAATTTACATAATACTTTTTCCGCATAAGTTTTTTAAAACATTTTTAGAATTCTTTATTTCTTTTTATTTGCATTCTGACAAAATATTTAGTCTTAGAATATTTTATTTTGAATTTTTTATTGAAATTTAAAAGTAAATCATTCATTTTTAAACGATTATTACAATAAATTATACTATTATAAAGTATATATAAAGTAAATAACTATTATTAAAATATAATACTATATAATTAAAGTTTCTGAAATGAAATAATATATATAGGCGTCAATTTTAGATTGTAATAAACTGTATTCACATATAAATTCACTGATTTTTCCATTGTCCATGTCTTGATGTTTGTTTTAATCCATATTCTTTTTTTTAATAAATAAACACGATCATTTCGAAATCAGTTAGTTCTATATAAATAGTTTCTTTTAAATTACAGAAATGCAATCTTCATATCGAATTTTCATTTCTATTTCTTTATTCATTACAGTAATGATGGATAATATTAATCTAATAGTTATGAAATGTTATATTTCATGATCGGAGAAAATCAGTTTTTAAATCACTAATCAATATCATTCTTTTTTTATATAACTTTAAACGACAAGTTTAATCTTGTACTTACAAATTGTTTCATTTATTTTATATTATTTTTTGAAAATCCAGCAATTTAAAATAATTAATATTAATCATGGAATTAAACTTATGTTTTATTTTCTTTAAAAGATTCAAGTTCTTTATTGATTGCTTCTATCCATTTATCTGAATCTTTTGCTTCTAACATTTTTTAAACTGTTTGTGATTCGCAAAGAAATATTTCGACTATTTCAGAATGAGTTTCTGCTAATACCGAACATCTTCTATGAAGCAAATAAGAATTTCGAATCGATTGTCAAAGATTTTTTGTTTTCTTCAATATTCGATATCGATCTCATTATACGCTGTTCATTTATTTTATCTATCTCGTTATCAATCTTATTAAATTTAATTATTTCTGTAGGTTCATTTAAATTTTTCATTAAAAAAACATCTCTACGAATATAAAATTTCTTTAACAAAATCAAATAATCGATGTTGTTTCTTTTGCTATGCTATTATCTATTATCAAATATTTTTTTGAATCTATCATTTACTTCTTTAATCTTTTCATACATAAGTATAATAATCATTTCTGAAAATTCGTAAAGATGCTACACAAATGATTTATCACCATATTATTTTTCATACAGCGTTTATCTTTCTAATATTTTCGCAAATGTTCAATTTTAACATAAATAGTTATAGTTGTTGCATAGTCTTAACCCATAAATACAGATTACTTTTTTCAATGTAAACTAATTTATCTACAATTGATCTATTCTATTTCTCGATAAATTTGTTTTGGTGTACATAGTATTATTGTCTCAGTGTTTTTCAAAAGTAAATAATTTTTGAATTTATTATAAAATTTTTTTTTTCAATCAATTTTGAATCTTTTTATATTGTATCCATCCGTGTATATATTAGCATAAAATTATTTCAAATAATTACAAATTCTGTTTTAAGAAATAAACATAGCATAATCGTCCTTCAATAATAAAAAATAATAAGATCCAATAATTAGCTCATTTTATTAGGTTGGCATGAAATAGTTCTTTTACATTTTGACATTAGCAGATTATCTTTTTAGAAAAGATTGAGTGTTGTTTGGCATATAAATATCCTTCATAAAAGATATCTTTTATTATATCATCGATCTTTAAATTTTGTACATTCAAATTTACTATGTGTAACATAACGTTTTAAAATTTATATATATATATATGTTTTAATTTTTTATGTCACTGTTTTGGTATCAATATATTTACTTTTTCCACAAAATTTGGTATAATTCATCAATATATTTGCTTTTGCCGTTTATTGTTTATATAATCTATTATAATTTATATAATCTGTTATTAAGTTTATCTTTTTTGACAATTAATTGTTTTTATAAAAATATATATTTTGTTCATTATCTTCCAAAATAACTCTCACTTTTCCAGAAGTACATCTAATTGATAACAAATTCTTTAATTTCGATATATATAATATAAATAAAATTCCACTGATTGTATGATCTTGCATATATTTCAATATTTACTAATTCAATTTATTGCCTCTACTTTTAACATACAACGTATTATGTGAATATTTATTTTCTAGATAAATTTTTATATTTTTGATTTTTTTCCTGAAAGACATGTGTTTTGTAGCATTTGAGTCGGTAAACTAAGTTCATCATTTTTTATTTTTCATTTGAGAAATGTATTCTATGTTAAACAGCAGAATCAGAATATTTAATATTTTTGTTTTCTTTTTCATTCTTTTAAACTACCAAGGATTATCCTTTTCCACATGCCTTTTTCAATGTATAATCATAAGCTCAATATCCAGGTTTTCTATAAAAATGACATGTTATTTTTTATTTTTATTTATATCAGAACCACAGAAATCATGAGAAATATAATTCTTTCAATGTCCTTTCGCATAGGCTTTTTCTATTCCTTCACAGGATTGTCTTGCATCTTTAATAACATTTCTTCGTTATTAAGTAATCTGCTAATTATTCTATTCCGCTTGTGATACAATATATCATAGTTATGCAAACATTATTATATTTTTTTGTTAATAGAATTTTTGTAATAAGAACAGGATCTTTTTGTTTCAGATCTATATCTTTAAATCGTTGTGTCTAAACTATAAACTATTTTTAAAATGTGGTTTGCGAATTCATTTTTGCATTTATAAATTGATCTAAAAATATTGATCATTTTTCTCAGTATATATATATATATATATATATATATATATATTTTGTATAATTTTGCCCATTTATGCTATAGTAAAATAATTCGATAAATGCCTTACTTGATTTAAGATCCTTCATCAGAAAAACTTGAGCTTCAGTATCTTTTTGAATCCATGATGCAGCATCCACTTCATTTTCATATCTAGAATTGAATCATTGATATACATTTTTAGTTTATTCTTCATTATGTAAATTTTCATTTACATTTGCGTTTCCGTAGCTGATAATTTTGTCCACTAAAACAATGAATATAATATAGTTTTGTTTTAACTATTTTTATTTTATTTTTAATTTTTAATTTTAACAAAACATACTTTTACACTGAATCACAAAATTTCACAGCAGTATATTTTTCATTATTTTATCAAATTCACAACACGATAACACCTAAATAATATATAATTTTAGACCCATAACTTATTAGAAAATAGATTGTGGAATGATTTGATTAATAATAAAGAGTATACAGTAAAAAAGAATTTATTTAATAAAAGAAATAAGACTATATTATCTATATATAGATATGGATTGGTACCAATGCCTTTGTTCTATTATACTGAGTTCATTATATTGCGTCGCATAGCGGTCAAAAAGGAAAAAAGAGAATACAAAATCAAAACAGTAATCGCGTCCAGTGATACCAAATCATAAGCAAATACAAAAAATGAATAATACAAAATGAATATGAATCATATAAACTTATACATATAACTTATACAACAAGATTCAAAATTAAAAGAAATATAAAAATTGATATACAAAAAAATATTGGTAAATAAATATTTATTAAATTATAACTAATTAAATTTGTATTAGATAAAGCAAAACGGAGAAAGATCATTTTGTGTCCGCTATGTCATATTTTATTTTCGCATCGCTTTATCTAGTAAATTTATAAAATTATAATAAAATTTTAAACGATATTTTTGTAATCAATTTTATATTTGATGGAATCGATTATTCAAAGTATGTCCCACAAATATATTAACATTCTGTATATATTTGTATATTATAACTAGTAAAATTTTATTTATTCATTTTTAATTCCTGAATAATAAAAACAATATAAAAAAATTTTTTAATTTTAAATCTTTTCATTTGTATTTTTTTATTATTACCAAAAGATATAAAATTTTGTATTTATGATGAATGTATCTTTGCTTAAATACATAAATAACATTTTATAAATTTAATATTAAACAAATTATGATGCTATATTAATTTTTCGTAATAAAAGAAAATTTTTTTCTATTTTGTAATTTGAAGCTACATTTTCCGGATAATTGTTTAAACTTTCAATTTTTTTTTTTTATATATATTTTTTTTTCATTCGAATCATAACATGATATAAATAGAAATATCTAAAAATTAATGTAAGATTTTAATATTTAAATTGAACAAGATTTGAAAATTTCAAAAATTCATATAAATTCATATAATCTCATCTTTATTGATATTAGTGTATTTCTGAGATTATATTTGTTTTTAATTTTATCAATTAATTTTTACAATTAAATTTTTTATATTCATTAATTATTATAATCGAATAATATATGATATATAATATAATAAATAAATAATAAGTGAAAAAAAAAATAAAATAAAGACACTGAATTTAATATTGGTTACTTTTTAATATAAAAATTTCAATAATTTGCATAGAATAATTTTATCCTTGATATTTTTTTATTTAATGTATATAATACAATTATATTTAATGTATTTATGAAATTATATTCATTTTTTTTAATTAATTAATTTTTTAATAATTAAATTTCTTTTTATTTCAACTATTGTTTAAATATTTCGAAACTGAAAAAAAATCATTGTAATCTTATATGAAAACAATATTTCCTTTTGCATTTATTAATTCTTATAATTGTTTTTATAGTTTTTATAATTTTCTATATCGATTTTTTATATCAGAGAATTTATAAATAATAATAAAGAATAAAATAATAATAATAATAAAAATATAATAATAAAACTGAAAAAAGAAGCTATTCATAAAATGTAAAAAATTACATAAAATAAAAAATTTACTTTCTTTTTAGTATGCAATCTTTAGTGTGAAATCTTTTTAGTATGCAAATGGAGAACGCCATGTTCATTGCAATAAAAAAGGAGAGTTTGATTGTGGCGATGATTTTTCGTGCATACACGAAAGCTGGGTGTGCGACAGGGAAAAGGATTGTCCTAATGGAGCTGATGAATTGCCTAAAGTGTGCCACAATTTTACATGTAGACCAGATCAATTTCAATGTCAGCATATTCGTAATTGTATATCAGGTAACTTAAAAAAAAATTTAATCAAAATTTTCTGTAATGTAAAATTCTGTTCTGTAATTCTATATAATTCTATAAATATATCAAATATGTAAATTCGGAGCATTAAAAAAAAACAATTAAATAAATAAAAATCTTATTTAGGAAATCATTATAACTTACAGATTAATAAAAGAGTAAAATAAAAAGTTTTTATTCTTATTATATATTAAATATCTATTTATTGTTATGTTTTCAGAATTTATTTATTATATTATTGTGTATTGTATATAATATATAATTTATTATATATTATAATGTATTGTAATTTAATATCGTTACTTTCTCATACTTTCTCATTTATCATAAATCAATATTTTGCATTTTTTTTTCAACTCTCTCGAATTCTTTATAAAATTTTTCAGTATTTAAATTCTTCAAACTTATTTGCAGAAATTTTATTGATTGAAAATGAATAATTTTAAGCAATGTTATTGAATTTTTCACTTTTTTTTCAAATTTTGAACTTTTTTCAATTCAAATGATTCCAAATAAATAAATTGAATAAATTTAGAGAATATTCTTTTCTAATTCTTAATTTAATTTTTTTTTTTGAATCATAAAATAAGACATTTTTATGTATTATATATTGTTGTATACATTTTTATGCGTTATAATGTTTTGTGCATTATATATTGAAAAATGTCTTTTATTTCTTTGATGTTATATTAAGGATTTTTCAAAATATTTTTAAAATCTACATAAAAAAAATATATATATATATATATATACTTAATAATTAAATAAGATGAAATTCATTTTAAAAAAGCAAATTTAATTTGTTTTATCTATTTTTATTATTATTTTCATTTCATCACATTAGAATGAAATGAATCGGAAGTTAAATAAATATTTATTTATTCAGAATTTCTTTGAGATTACGAATGATTTAATAAATGTTTAATTTAATAAATATTTTAACATATATATATATGTATATATATATATATATAATTAATATATAATTAATTAATTGATTAAATTTATTTGTTGAAAATATAATTATTAATTAATTAATTATTTCAATTAAAATAATTATTAATTAAATTTGAAAATTAGATTAAATTAATATAAAACCTTATTTATTATGAGTATGAAATATTCATAAGATAAGCTTAGATCATGAATTATATTATATTTATATATTTATATTATTTATTATATTTAAACATATATATCATTCATCATGAATTTTTAAAATTAAATTTATATTTTTTGATTCTACTTATTAAAAATAATGATAGATAATAAAATAAATAAAAAATTAATGCTTCTATAAATTAAACTTCAATTATTATTATATTTATGTAGAATAAAATATATTTTATTTAAAATGTATCTATATTTTATTTTATAAAATAAATCCAAGTGAGATAATCTTTCTTAAAATCATAGTACAGCAAAAATTTAACTGATATACAAAAAAATATATTTGCAAACGTAAATACATATAAATTTATAATATTAATTAAAAAACAAGAAAAAGAGAAAAAATAATCAAAAATTTAAAAAAAATATATATAATTTAAAATATATAATTGAATTATTCTATATTAAGATTATCTTACATAGAATGTATGTAAGATATCAGTGAAATAATATCTTGTTTTAGAATGTAATGGCTCAAATAGAAAATATATGTTTTAAGTTTAATAAAACGAAAAATTTTTTTTTGCATAAAATATTTTCATATTATTTACATATAAATATTTAAAAAATTGTTAATATATTTCAAAATCAAACTTTTCTACACTCTTTTTACAAATCAAACATTGAATCCAATCATTTTATTTTGTAGTGCTCGTAGTGCTATATTCCATGCATTTAATATTTATCTTTTTCTCCAGGAATATCATCATTTTCTTATATTGCAAAATCTGAAAATTTTTACCAGAAGATATATTAACTATTTTCCATTTTAATTTTTTAAAACTTTTTATTACTTTTTTAAAAATTTTTTATAATTTTTTATTTTTTTTGTTTGAAATTTTTTTAATTGCAGATAGAATTTCTTTTATTAATACTTTTTCTTTTATTAATATTTTCAGTATTACAGTATTACAGAAGTATTAAAATGATATAATCTATTTTCTGATTTATTGAATTGTATTCATTGAGATACTAAATATTGAGATATTTGAATTAATATGATTTAATAACGTATCTGTTATCTCTGTTATAAAAATTTTTATATTAAGTTCGGATTCCATAACTTTTGTTATAATTTTGTTATAATTTGTTCAATCAAGTTATTGTTCTAATCATTATTTTAATCATTATTTTTTTTTTTATTGGAATGATGCATTTAAATTATATAAATATTTTTATGATGGATCATATAAAAAATCGACAAAAAACCACTTAAAAACGAAGAGTAACAATTTATTTGTTTTTCAATAATTGTTTTCAATAATTGTACAATAATATTTCGTCATATAAATATAAATATAATTTCTGAATATTATATTAATATAGTGTATCCTGAAAAAATTATTACTCTTTAGTAAAATGTTAATAAATTATAATTTAAAATATATATAAAAAGTTTTGAGAATATTATAATAATAATATTCTATATAATATAAAATATATAACAATTTTTGTATTACATGTAAAATAATTTCAATAATATAAATTATTTATATAAATATAGTATAATATATAATTAATATATAATGTAATATAAATTATTTAATTAATTATATTATATTAATTATTAATTATATTAAATTATATATTTCATATAGTTAAATATTAAATATAATTAAATATAGAGTATTTTGTGGATGATGATATAATTGTGGAAAGAATGATTCTATATGAAATAATAAATCGAATAAATTTTTTTCAACATTCAGATATATAGATATAATTGGTAACATAAAATATATTATATAATTGGTAAATGATCCAATTTTCTGAAAAAGAATCCAATTAAAGAAAAAAATCATCAAAATATAAATTTATACAATATCTGCATCAAAAAATTAAATTTTATTAAATATCATTGAATATCATTTATTTATAATATATTAAAAATATATATAAAATTATATCAAATTTAAATATTAATATTAAATATTAATTATTTAAATTTAAACATTTTTCAGGTCATTTATATTGCAACGGTAAAATAGAATGTGCAGATGGTAGCGATGAGAAAAATTGCACGACCAAAGCTATTGGTTGCGATCCGTCGACACAATTCGAATGTAGCGAAGGATCATGTATTTCTCTTTCCAGTGTATGTAATAAGAATCGCGATTGTATCGGTTGGGAAGACGAAAACGAAAAGCTTTGTGGTATAAATGAGTGCTTAAAAAACAATGGCGGATGTTCGCAAATTTGCATCGACTTGCCTATTGGTTTTCGATGCGATTGCAGTATAGGATATAGATTAATTGATAATCGTACTTGTGATGGTAAAATATTTTTAATACTATCCTTATTATTACTAAAATTATATATATTATATTGATATAAATCATTTTTATTAATTATTAATTTGTTTGCATATATAATTATTTAATTTATTAAAAAATATAGTCTACATATGACTATAAAAACTAATGATTAATATAATGAATGATTAATAAATGTTTTCCATTTCTAAAATTAATAAATATTTCTATAATAATAACATTTTAATAAAATAATAGAAATATTATGTATATAAATATTTTTCATTTTAGACATAGATGAATGTTTAGAACCAGGTACTTGTTCTCAATTCTGTATGAACGAAAAAGGCAGTTTTAAATGTAGCTGTGCCGCGGGTTATCTTAAGGATCCTAGCAATCATACACGTTGTAAGGCAGCAGAAGGTCATGCTAGTCTTCTTTTTACCAGAAGACATGATATAAGAAAAGTAGCATTGGATCGTCTGGAGATGACAAGTATAGTGAAAGATACGAAAATGGCAGCAGCCTTGGATTTCGTTTTTCGTACCGGTATGATCTTCTGGAGTGATAGTAGTGAAAAAAAAATCTATAAGTAAGCAATCCTGATGGATATTTTTAGAGTTTTTCAATTCTTTCTATTTTTGTTTCATACATATTTCTTATTATATTTTGTTGTCTAGAGCTCCAATAGATGAAGGAAATGAGCGTACAGTTGTAATTGATGATGGTTTGACAACATCAGATGGATTAGCTGTTGATTGGATATATAGTCATATCTATTGGACTGATTCTAAAAAAAATACCATAGAATTAGCTAATTTCGAAGGCAATATGAGAAAAACTTTGATTCAAGATCATATACAAGAACCAAGAGCAATAGCTTTGAATCCATTGGAGGGTTGGATGTTTTGGACTGATTGGAGTGACGAAGCTCGTATCGAAAAAGCGGGCATGGATGGATCTCATCGAACGGTAGATATATATATTAAAATTAATGGAAAGAATGAATTTATTATTAAGATGATTTTCTTAAAAAGCAAAGTTTCTTTTTAACAATTTTAATCAGAATTATAATCTGAAGAATTAATATATTAAATGGTTAATAATATTTTTATTTTATCAAAAATATATTTTTAACTTTACATGTTTGTTCCAATAAAATAATTTTTCAAACTTAAAATTATTAAAATAATATGATTAATATAAATAAAGAATATTAATAAATAAAGAAATTGTGAATAAGCTATTAAGGTAATAATAACTAATATTAATTAATAAAAAGTATTAATAGATAAAAAAATTTATGGATAATTTTCATTATGAATAATTCATTGAGAAAAATTCATTTTTTCTTCAATTTTGATATAATTAATTTTAGAATAATTATTGATTTAAGAATTACTGATTTAAAAATAAAATTACAAAATACTTATTTATAGGTGATAGTTGATAATGATGTACAGTGGCCTAATGGATTGACTCTGGACTTAATTGGCAAAAAAATATATTGGGTAGATGCGAAATTGTATATAATTGGATCATGTAATTATGATGGCACAGGTATACGAACAGTTCTGTATTCTCCCGAAGTATTGAGACATCCTTTCAGTATTACAACATTTGAGGATTATGTTTATTGGACCGACTGGGACAAGGAAGCAATATTTAAAGCAAATAAATTCACTGGTCAATCAGTTGAAGCTGTTATGTCACTTCGAGCTCTTAAATATCCAATGGTTGTTCATGTGTATCATCCATATAGACAGCCAGATGGAATGAATCAGTGTCAGGCGGTAAATGGCCATTGTAGTCATTTATGCTTACCAGCACCAAGAATTAATTCTAAATCACCTCTTCTTAGTTGTGCTTGTCCAGATGGTCTAAAATTATTATCTGATGGTTTAATGTGCGTGGAAAAAGGTAAAATGGCTTATGATGTTAATTATTTTTTAAATAAATTATATGCATTAATTTAATATGCATTTATTGATTGAAATCAATTAAAAAAAAAATCAAAATTAGAATATTGCATGCTATATTATAATAAAAGAATTCAATGCTTTAAATATAAATATATAATGTTAATAGAAAGCATGCATAATGTTAATAAAATAGCAGCATTTAAAATTTTTTTTTGTTATTGAATTGCATTTTAATATTCTTTTTTTAATTTTTAAATCATATAATTATTATATTTATATTTTATGTTTCTTATGTTATTATTTATTATAATTATTTTGCATCGATGTTGCATGAATATGGAATATTCAGTAAGTACAACTGTAGCACCTACAACACAAGAAATTAATAAACCATTCAAGAGACTTGAACTTTTCAACACAACTACGACTATTGGTAAGTATATTTGCACGAATTTTCTTTTACATACAGTTTTATTATATTTGATCTAAAAGTTTTGATTTTGATTTAATGTTAATAATCGTATATAACAATAATATAATTCATTTATTATGTGAGATATATGTAAATTTTCTAAATTATTAAAATTCTTAAAAATAATTTTATATACATATATATATAATAAAAGTTTTTATAATTATAGTTTTTTTTTAAATTACTTATATGTATAGTATTATATATATCTTCGTTTCTCTTATTTCATTAAATAATTTATTCTAGATTCGATACATTCAATAGATGGAAATGAGGAAGATGGTCTAACATCTGAATCAACAGATCCTGGTTTAGTTGCTGGCATAGTGATAGGTGTGACATCCTTAGGATTATTACTTCTCGCATTAGTAGCAGTATTATGTTATAGGCACTATCTTCATCGTAACGTAACGAGTATGAATTTTGATAATCCTGTGTACAGAAAAACCACAGAAGATCAATTTAGTCTTGAAAAAAATAGGTTTCCACTTCCTACTGCTACAGTTGGAGAAGAGGTAATTACTGTGTGTAATATATTATTTCGTTAAAAAATTATATATATCATTATTTATAATTTTATTTATTAATTTATCAAACTTTGATAAATTTATATTTTGTATAATTTTTTTATTTAATTTTAATAGGCTCAGGAACCTTTAACGAGTCCTGGAACTAATGATTACGTTTAAGAATGAATTTGTCAATGAAATGGGCTTAGCAGGCTATTGAAATATATTGACCAAATAACATAAAATGATATATTAAAAAAGTAAAAAACATATGTCGAGCAAACCTGTTTAATAATAAGCCTGTATTTGTCCATTTGCCTGCCAATTCAGCTGTGATTATGTTTATTTTTTGTATTGTCTCTATTTCTTTATAAATTCATTCATCTTGTCATTCAATTATCATTATATGTATGTGCAACATATAGATTTGCTTGAAGACATAAAGGGAGAAATGCTTGATATTAATTATTATAATTATTGCCAAATAAGCATTTAAGCGTCAGTTTTTGAATAATTAGATAAAATACAATAAAATCTTATTTTTAATATTTTTTTTTGGTTTATATGCAATAATGTATAACATAATGTTATTTCTATGATCATAATGCAACAATGTTTAAATTTATATATATATATATATATATATATAAGATAAAAATAAATAAATAGATAGATAGATAAATAAATAGATAAATAGATAGATAGATAGATAGATAGATAGATAGATAGATAGATAGATAGATAGATAGATAGATAGATAGATAGATAGAGAGAGAGAGAGAGAGAGAGAGAGAGAGAGAGAGAGAGAGAGAGAGAGAGAGAGAGAGAGAGAGAGAGAGAATATATTTTATATATGAAAATCTTTAATTTGTTATTATTTAACTATTTATTTTTTAAGAATATATTTTTTCGCATTTCTTTTTTATTAAATATTTTGTTATATTATTAGAATTATTGTATATGTTTATAATACAAAAATATATAGAAATAATTTTTAAAATTATTTTTAATATTAATAATGAATTATCAAAAATTTTGAATATTTAATTTGAAATATTTAATTTAATAATTATTTGTATTGTTTTTTTACATATATCATACGATACTTTATGATGCCAGAAAAGTGTTCTAATTTTCAGATTTATTAATATTTATATATTATATCAAAATATTT
This sequence comes from Apis cerana, assembly GCF_029169275.1. NCBI lineage: Eukaryota > Metazoa > Arthropoda > Insecta > Hymenoptera > Apidae > Apis > Apis cerana. Next base: position 47,917 of record NC_083856.1, on the reverse strand, counting down.
TCCTAAACAATTGAAAAAATTTTTCTTTGATTATAAATTTATTATAAATTTACTATTAATAATTAATTATTATTAATAATAATTATCTTAATTAATTAAGATTATATATAATCTTAATTAATATGGTAATGTTTAAGTATATAAATATGTAAAATATTTTTTTTATATGAATTTCTCCTTTTATGTCATTTACATATATATAAGCAATATGTTTTCAATATGTTCATAGAATTTTTTTTAACAATCGCCTGTGTTTATATAAGTAGTTTATATTATAATAAGACATTTCTCGCCGATATATTCTGTCTATATTACATTTGTATAAATACATATATGAAATAGATTAAAATCCAATTAGATGTAATAAGATCAGCTCAATGACACTAAGTATGACTGTGTATCTATTAAAAGTAAAACTGTTGTTTAAATAATTTATCCTATTAAAAAAAAATCAATGTATATGTATAGAATTGCCTCAAGTTTAAAATATATTACATATACTTTATAATATTATTATATCAAATAATTAAATAGAAAACAGAGATTCTTCTAAAATTAAAAATTATATAAGCACAAATTAAGATTTTTGTATATTAAAAAATAGCAATATGTTTTCATTACCTATGTTGTATGATTCTGTTAATTATATTACATTATATTACATTATATCACATTATATCACATTATATCACATTATATCACATTATATTACATTATATCACATTATATGACATTATATTACATTATATCACATTATATCACATTATATTATATTACATTATATTACATTATATTACATTATATTACATTATATTATATTATATTTTATATTATATTATATTATATTATATTATATTATATTATATTATATTATATTATATTATATTATATTATATTATATTATATTATATTATATTATATTATATTATATTATATTATATTATATTATATTATATTATATTATATTACATTATATTATATTATATTATATTATATTATATTATATTACATTATATTATATTATATTATATTATATTATATTATATTATATTATATTATATTATATTATATTATATTATATTATATTATATTATATTATATTATATTATATTATATTATATTATATTATATTATATTATATTATATTATATTATATTATATTATATTATATTATATTATATTATATTATATTATATTATATTATATTATATTATATTATAAATTTTAATTCAACAATCAGTTTTATTTTTTAAATGAAAGAATTCAATTAATTAAATGTAATAAGAATAAATGAAAAAGAATTTTGTTTTAATTATATTCACAAATATTTTATTGAAAATTATTTTTCAATAATATTTATATTAATAATTTATTAATGTAGATAATAAGATAATTAATATAGATTAATAAGATGGTATATCGTAGTACATTGAAACAAAGATAACTTTATATGAAAAAAAAATCGGTATAATATTTTTTTTCTTTGATATTTTATGAAATGACTTTGAAAATTGCTATTTGCAAATTAAATATTGTTGTTTTGCGTCTGAGTTAGAGTATAAAGTTCGTAATTTTAGTTTATATTTTCATTTATAATATAAATTTTTAATATAAATTTTTAGTTCTATATATATTTTTTAGTTCTATATAAAGAATATATAAAAAATAAATGTACAAAGAAAATATATATATTTAAAATAGAAATTTTATGAAAAGTTTGAAAAATTAAAAAACGATGATATATTACAATCTCTTCAATCGTTTTTCAATTAATTCGTTGATTCATATATACAACGAGAAAAATTAATAATAATACATTAATATTTTTGACGATATAGAATTTCATTTATATAAATTTGCGACAAATAAACAGGCGCAATATATATAATCAAATTATTTATATAATAAAAATCCACGTAATTTCCTTATCAAATGCAATTTTTTTTTATAATTAATAGAAATTCGCTTGACATTTTTCTAAAATGCATAATAATGTATTAAATATTATAAATTTCGAAACAATTTTGCAAGATAAATTTTGCAACAATTTTTTAATGCTTCTTTGATGCTTAATGAAATAATTTTTTATTTTATATCATAGATATAATGTACATTTCTAATTATTATAAAAATATTTAATTATATAAATATAATAATACTTAATTGAAGTTTAAATAATAAATGTTCACTTAGAATTCAAATAATCAAGTATTATGTAAGATTTCATTTAAATAATAAAAAAATGGAATTTCATTGTATTTGTAATAAAAAATAAGAATTAAGTAATTTGCAAAAAAATTATATTACTTTAATTATATCATTATTAATGTATACAAATTTATATCAAATAGAAACAACTGATAATAAAATACATGATAATTAATTCATATTTAGTTTGTAAATTTGATTAATTTTTAATTCAATTTTATTAAAAACGAAACTTTAAAAAAAGAAATTTAATATCAATTTTTTTCTGATTTTTTAATTTAGACTTTTTAATATAGATGATGTATTACGATTACCGCTCTACTCTATATAAGAGTATACTCTTTATAAATATATAAAAATTTGTTAGTTTTAAAAAATACATTCTTATTCACAAATGAAAGAAAGAAAGGTCTAAAATTAAAATATAGAGATTCGATGATAATTTTAATCAAAAGATAACAAGAATGTGATGAGAATCAATTATAATTAACTGTGTGAATCATAAGGCATAATTTTATCTATCTATTTGCCAAAATCGTGTCAAACATTATTTCTATATTAGATATGCGCATATGCACATAATATAAATATATATTATATATATAATTTATTATAATAATTATTGTATAAAATAAATACATAGAATAAATAACATTATCGCCATTGTTATCATACCTACTAAGTTATAACGTACATAATTTGTAAAAACGTAATTTTGAAATACATTTAAAGTAACTAATGATTTTTCTTTAATAACTTATAAATAATATAAATTATAATCTCAAATATACAAACTTATAAGCAATATAATTATATAAAATATTATCAAATCGTCCGCAAATGACTGACAAAAATTCCATGTTAAGCTTTGATAAATAATTCTCTAGTGATTTCATTTTCTTTATCTCCGTTATGTCGTCATATTCTGTCCTCATTTAAATTGGTTAATAAAGCGTCGAAATTTTTATAATCAATTGTATTTGTTTTGACTTCTAGAATTGACCTTATAAATGTATTTCACAAATATAATATCCTATACATTTTATATTTTTTATATATTGCATATATTGCAGTGAATAAGTATAAATAAAAATTGTGATTTTAAATGTGTATATTTTAATTTTAATGTATTATAAGAAAATATGTGTTATAAGATCTGTACGTATTAAAAAATGAAAAATTTGTTTTCTTAATACACTTATAAATATTTGTGAATTATAAATATACATTCTCGTAAAAAATGTGATAGATAGATATTGTTATTAGAAATATCAAACAAATTTGATATGCACGTTACTTTTTTTTAAATTATATTTTCGTAAAAATTACAAAATTTGAATATAAATTTTTGCTCTCAAAAATTGTGAGAAATTTTTATAAGTTTAAGTTTAAAAGTTATCTTTTTTTGTATTATATTTATCTAAAATAAAATTATAAATTTCTTACTTTTTTATTTTTTTATTTATTTAAAAATCAACATTATAAAATTAATTATATAAAATATATAAAAGAATATATAAATATATAAATTATATAAAATATATAAGAAAATATATAAATTATATAATTACATATTTATATAAATTATATATTTATATAAATATTTAATATATTTATATAAATTATATAAAATTAATTATAATAATTTCTTTCACTTATTAATTCAAACTGTAATAATGTGTTGGCTTAAAATCTAATTATAAATCTTTCAGTAATTCAATAAAAGTTATTTCAATAAAATTCTTTTGTATTTCATCAATTAGCTAAAGTCTGAATGGCTTATTTTTAAATTACATCGATTTCATTTTTTTTTTTTGAATATATTGTTTTTTTAATTAAATTTATTTTATTTATTTATTTGAATGAAGATTGTACTATTGATATTGTTGATGATATTATTGATAATATTATTTATATATTTTATTTATAAAGCATATCGTTTTTTCTTGACGGTAAAAGTTATTTGAATAAATTTCAATTTATTGCTTTTGCTTTTCCATTTGACGAATCAACATTATAAGGAAAATTTTTCAAATTAATAACTGATTTTGATAAAACTTATAAAGGATATAGTTTTATAGAATATGTAAACTTATAAAAAATATGTAATTTATAGACAATATAATAAAAAATATTTGATTCATATTTTTTTTTATCCACATTCGTTCATGTTTAAAAGGTAAAAACTTTAAAATTGAACAAATATATTTTTTTCAATATCTTAAAAACTCTTTATATATGTAATTCTTTAATAGAAAAAAATGTTATATACAAAAATTATTTTTAGTGGTAAATTTGACTGTATAAACTGTATAAAATATCTATTTATTTAAAAATTATAATAAAAAGTTAATATTTTTGCTTAATTTTTCATTTAAAATCTAATGTTATTTTTAAGTTTCCTGTGTTTTTTATTTCTTGCTTATTTAAACTATATAAATTAAATAGATAGATATTGTAAAATATTATATTATTATCTCTTTTATTAATGAAGATCTGATTAATTTATATAAATATATAAACATTAATATTACGATAATGGAACAAGATTTATATTAATTTAAGTATTATGGATTAAGTATTATTGGTATATTATATAATATAATGTAATATAATGTAATAAATATAATATAATCTAATATAATGTAATAAATATAATATAATAAAATGTAATACAATATGATATAAGTAATGTAACATAATATTAAAAAATATGCTATAAATATTAATTTATTAATATTTTATTATTAATATAATTTATATATTAAATATTAATTTAAATATAAATATTAATTATATAGCTTAAAAAAAATATAATACTATAAATGTTACATCATAATCATTATTGCTTCTATATTGACAATAAGTTACTGTATTTAAACAATAAAAAAAGCTTATAAAATTTTTAAATTATTGTATTCTAATATAGATAATTAATTACATGAAGAATCATTGCATTTTTATTATCTTAAAATATAATATGTATTTATTATTATATTTAATATCATAATTAAATCTAATGTTTTCTAATAAAGTTTTTCCATATCCTAAAGTCATAATGTTAGATAAATATTAAATAAATTCTGTAGTAATTTTAGAAATTTTTCTAGTATTTCTAGTATTTCATATTTATTTTCTGATATTATTTTTTTGTGTTATCATTTCAGTGTTACTATATAATTCAATCTAGTAGGATTGAAATATATATCTAATAAGATATCTAATAAGATTGAATGCATGAGAGAATTGAAAAGAATTGAAAGTTATTTGATTAATTTTTTCATCTATAATTTTAGCTGATAATCTGATAATATGATGATATAAAAATTTGTGACATATTCGATTGCGATTATATTAATATTTATATAAATTTCTTTCTTTATTAATAAAAGAGAATAATAAAATATCCATTTATTTTATATTGCTTATAGTTTGAATAAACAACAAATAAAATTAGACAAAATTAAAATTATATTTTATATGGAAAATTAATAAAATATTAATTTTTTATCATAATTTTTAAATAAATAGATATTTTGAAAAAAAGTTTAGATCAAATTTATCATTAAAAAATAAATAATTTTTATGTACAACATTTTTTGTATTATAAAAAATTTTTAAAACTGAGAAAAATAAGTCTTTTATTCACAAAACACTTCAAGAAAAGTTTTTATTCTCTAAATATAAATGATTGCCGATAAAATATAAGTTAAATATTTTTTCAAGAATTATATTTTTTATAAATTTCATTAAAAATCGATTATTAATGTTGAAAAATCTTTTTTATTAGAGCTTCATGATTTACAAGTATTGTTTATCAGTAAACATTTTTATTACTATTGTATTGATGATAATTATATTATATTATATTTTATATATGTAATATAATATATATATATACATATATATAGTAAATATGAATATAGTATAATAGAAAATCCAGAACATTGATAAATTTCTGCTTTAATTGAGTAATAAATCAAAATTTCACAAATTTCACACTTATTTTTGATGAAACATTTTCAATTTCAACCATTTCAAAATCGTTTATTTAGCAATTGTGACAAACATATTGTTTGATTCATGTTTTGTGTAATATTTGTTATAAATATTTGATAAAAAGATAAGGTTAAATATATTTCAACGCATTTATGGTTATAATATACATATATTTTGGAGATTTTATTTTATATAGATAATTTTGATGATATTCGCAATATTTTTGGTGGCGATTTTTTGTTATATTTTCTAGTTTTTAAATCATTGTTTAAAAATTGATCACTCTATTATCATAATATAAATAGAGATTTTTGGAAATATTTTTTTTTCTATTTACATTTGCATTTCTATTATTATTAGTTTTTTGTATTGATTATGTAAATTAATAGATTTTCATCTCGTTTGTTTTTTTTCTTATTTATTATTTGCCATGGATTTTTATTGATAATTTTTCTTATTGCTAACATATTTTCTATACATTCGTATGATGTTACAATAATGGATAATTAAATTTGATAAAATTCATATAAATTTTGTTATTGTAAATGTTTGTAAATGTTTTATCCATTGAAAATTTAAAATCTAACTGTAAATAACTTACTCCTCTATTATTGAAATGTAATTCTTTTTAAAAGCATTATTTTACAATTAAGATTAATAAAATAGAAAAATATTATAAGTTGGATAGTATTGTATAAGACTTGTTGATTGCACTAATGATTATGTAAAATTTACAATATTAAATTTATTCTTATAGGACATATTTTATAATGTGTTTAATTTTTACATTAATACATGTCTGGCATTCGATTGAATTATCGCTTAGTTTATCAGAATATAAATATTATAAATATTCATCTATTATCAATAACGATTTGATTAGATTAGAAATTGTTAAATTGTCTGAAATCAGACAAATTAAAATATTTATTATATAATAGGATCATTTCTTACCTTAAAACTTTATGCATATTTTCATGTTATAAAGATAATATAGAAAAAAGATTTCTAAAATTACTCGCTAAAATTTGTCGATATATTTGCTTCTTTTATAATTTTTTTGAATTATCTACAAGTTATAATTATATTGCATCTTTCTATTCTATATTGCATCTATAATTTTAAGAAAAAGATACCGATTACTATTTGTGGACAAATTGTGGCTAAAATTCTATTCGAAAATGAATTAATAAAAAGAATTCACTATAAATTTAAACAACAATACTTCGCATTAAAGAAAGAATATAAAGTAAAACATAGAATGAAAGAAATAATTAATTTTAGTATATTAAAAGTATATTAAAAGTAGAAAACTTTTAAATTGAAGAAAAAGAAGAAAAAAATATTAAAATATTAAAATATTAAATGAAACAATATTAAAGAAATTAATTTTATATTATTAAGTCAATTTTATATTATATAATTTGGCTAGAACTATACGATATTCAATGTCTGATTCTCGATTAGTTAGTTTTTCTATTATATTAAATAGGAATATTAAATAGGAATTAAATAGGAAATATTATTCTTTTTTGAAGGCAATTAATTTTTTTATATTTAGTTAATTAAATTTTTTACTATGAGCAAATTAATCATTATTATATAATTGATAAAATATATGAAATATAAAAAAATATACATATATAATACAACATAAAATAATTTCATGTCTCTTTTGCTTTAATGTCATAAATGTATTACAAAATAGCAAATTAAATAAACTAATAATTAAATAAACTAATATAATAAATTAATCACTGAAATTTATAATATTATTTTTAATAATCATGTATTTATATAAAAGATTGAAAATTCGAAAATAATTCAATTATTATTAACTTTTTCTAATTTATTATTAATTATAAAATTTTCTATAATTTATAAATAGTTCACTTTAGTGATAATAAAGTAAAATTATTCTTTTCAAAATAATTTAAATTTATTTATTACTTGAAAATATTAGTACAATATTAAGATATTACACAGAAGAAGTAAACAGATCACAAAAAGAAGTTTTAATAAATAATGTATTTTTATTCTATCTGAAGAATCTCATATTATTTCTATAACAATAAATTAAAGAATTTTATTTTATATGGAAATATACATAAAGCATCTTCTCTTTTTCTAAAAAGAAAAGAAAAACATATAATATATATAATATTGTGATATATATATATATATATATATATATATATATACAATAAAATAAAAAATGTGCAATTTTTTTTGTTACAATCAAAAAAATAAAAAAATATTATTTATAATCGATCAAAAAATTTATTTTACATTTTATAAAACATTTTATAATAAGTAAATGTAATATTTAAATGAATAAAATGAAAAAAATATGATTTACATTGATATTAATTCTTTTTTCCATTTCATTAATAACGTAAGAATTCATTTTATAAAAAATATATACATAATATCATATGATGATTTTTATTACGTTTTAAATAATCATATTTCGGAAAAAATTAACAGATTTTAAATATCATATATATTTTTATTTAAAATTTAAATTAAATATTCAAGATTACATTTACTCGATTTTTGCTGCATATTTGGCACTAATTTATTGCACAAATTTTGCTTCATTTTTGTTTTCATTCTGACAACATGTTATATAGTTTTCAATTTATTCAATTTTTATCATCAATTTGCTTTAACAGATTGTTAATTTGTTTTGTTATATTTCTGTTATATATATCAATTTGCTAACTTGGATATAACAAATATGTGCAATCTAAATCTTTCTGCAATTTTTCTAACGATAAATATTAGTTTATAAGATTACATATACGTAATATACAAAATATACATATAATATATACAATACAAAAATATAAAATACATTTTGCTCATTTCATATATTAAATTATTATTGCTATTTCATATATTAAATTATCGAAGGAAAAAAAGCAAAGATTTACATTTAATTTTTTGATTTTTATCTAATTTATGAAAAAAATGTATGCTAAATATACAAAATTAACTATTATAAAAAAAATTATAAATAGAAATTCAGTTTCATTTATATAATATATTAGATATGAAATAAAGATATCTAGTATTCAAAGTGATAAAAAGAAGAATTCATAACTTCTAGATAATTTAAAAAAAAAAAATGTTAATAAATATGAGTCAAAAAAAAGGATATTTTCAAAATTATAAACAATTATAAAGTTTTTTGTTTCAATAAAAAGAAATTTTTTTACTTCAAACTTACTTTTTTACTTCTATCGTTATTATATTTTATAACTTTTAATGAAAAATTAAAATTATGATTATGCAAAATTTTTTTTAAAAATATTGCGAATTTTTCAATAATTAATGACATAGATATTACATTAAAAGATATAGTCTGTGAAATATCTAAAATATATTCGAGAATTTTTGAAAAAAATATATTATTTTTTATTATATAATTCTTTGAAAATATATCAAATATATAGTAATAAAATAGATATAATAATAAAATGAAGAGATATAGAAAACCTCTTATAATTTATAAGAAAAAAAAGAAATAAAAAAATTACATACAATATAATTCCTTTTAAAATAAAAAATTTAAAAAAAGTTTCCTTATATTTTTGAAAATTTTTCAATCTATATTTATTAAAATTTTTTTTATTATTTAATTACTATTTTAAAATTTACGTAGTTTTCTTTATTATCTTATCAAAAGTTTAAAATTGCCACTAATAATTGAAGTGTGAAATTCATTACTATAAAATATCGATAGTAAAAAATATCGATATCTTTTAATAAATATCATAAAATTTTTAATTTCTTTAATATTTAAATTAATATTATCATAGATAATATCATTAATTATCCATCTTGTATAAAAATTGTAAGTATTTATGTCAAAGAAATGATAATAAACTTTATAATATTTAATATAATTATAATAATATTATAATATTTAATATAATATTATAATATTTATAATAAAATTATAATATTTAATACAATTTATAATTTTGTACAAATTAAATAATATAAAATATAATAGAGATTAATTTGTTGTTGTCTATGAACTCGAAAAGGAATATGATATTTCCACAGAAATTTGATTTAAAAGAAACATTCGTTTTTAATAATGATTTAATATTATTAATAAATAAACTATTTCGTGAAAAAAAATGGAGTCATAATTGGAGTTACGAATCAAAAAAGGTTTGTATATGTGTAATTTTTACAATAAAATTTTATATACATTAAATATATTTTAGATTTCATGGAAAAATATATTTATGGATGTGTAACATTTATTAAAATTCAATTACAAGATGGAATATTTCAAGAAGACATGGGATATTGTTATAGAAATAGTGTCATGAAAATATTAATCAATTAATTTATCAATATATTGTGCAAAAATTGTAAGAATTGTTCAATACTTGAATATCTTATATTTATATATGAAATATATTTTTTTTACTATTTCATTAGTTCTTTTACAGATACTTTTAAAAAAATATTATTATATTTTGGTGGAGAAATAAAAACAAATTCAAAAACTATCAAAAAAATTATCAAATTCATTTATATTTAATAATCAAAAAGAAGATTTATTACTTAAAATAAATAATGAGATATTAGAACTATGTTGTCAATCAATTCCATTTTTAAATCACAAATTAATGAAGAAAAACAAAAAATCTGCTTCTTAGAGTTCTAATTTTTTTATAAATTAAAAATTTAAATAAAATATCATTATATTATTTATTTTTTAGATAATATATTATAAAGGTTAATATATTAAAAAGGTTCAAATGAACAAAAAAAAACTTTTGTACAACAAATAATAATAAAATCAAAGAATCCTAATATTGAAGTTTCAAGTGACATAAAATATTATAAAAAACAAAATATTGTTCAATCAGAACAACATGCAAAGAAAGGTAAATTAATTAAAACTTGTTTTCATTTTTTCAATCAGATTTTTTACGAATTGAATGGAAGCAAAAATAAATTGAGAAACAAGAGGTACATAAAAAAGGTTAATACAGGAAAAAGGACAACAAAAATTTAGTAAAACTAAAAAATTTAATTTAAAATATTAATAAAATCAAATGACATAAATATTAATGAAATTTTATGTAAAATATATATATGATAGCATTTATAAATATACACATACATATGTAAATGTATTTTTATTTCAAATCAATATTTAAGAAATTTATTATTTATATTAATTATGTACATTTTTATAGATTATATATGTAATATAATGTACAGAATAAATAGAATATAAAAGATATAATATAAAAGAATAAATAATTTTATAATAATAATTTTTGAAGAATTGAATATTCATTTATTTATTAAAAATTAATAATTTCATAAAATGCAGACAAATTATTGCTATACATACATTTATTAAGTTCTCTTTATATTTTGGCTAAGAATACCAACACTAATATGATATAACTGTGCTTATTAGACATCTTATAATAGTATGTGTTCTGAAGAATAATTATTAAAGAATATTCATTCAATATAGAATAATATAGAATATTCATAAATTATTCATTCAATATTTCTATAGTTTTACAATTTTTTGAAATTGATTCACCAATATGACTGTAATAAATAGAATAGTGTAAGTATTTTTAATTTTTATATGAAAAGTTCCGAAAAGTGATATTTTTGGTTATGATTAAACATATCTTTACAATACATTTTTTAATTTCATATATTAAATTTTAATTATATTAAATTTATCGATTAAAAATATATTTAAAATCTATTAAAAATATATTTAAAATAAATATTTAAAATAAACTTCTTTTATAAATATGATATATATTATTTTAAAAATATCAATATAATTTTTATTTCAGAAAACCAACTACTCATAGAGGTAAACGAGCTATTTTGAAAAAAGAACCGAAATTAATAGAAAATATTAAACAAATTTTGTGTTTTAAAAGCAAAAAAACTTCACAAATAGCAGTAGATTTTATGAAAGATTTGGTAAGTTCTGATAATAGTAAATTATTTTATATAATTAATATGACAATGTTTGATTTTAGCATAATTTAAAAAAACCAGATGCAGAGATGATGCAAAAGAAGAATGATATATTGCCATTTGAAAATATAACACCTATTGAAAAGTTTTGTCTAAAATATAATGCATCACTTTTCATGATTGCTTTACATAATAAAAAACGTCCTCATAACCTAATAATGGGAAGAATGTATGAACACACATTATTAGATATGGTAGAATTTGGTATAGAGAATTATAAAAGCTTAAAAGATTTTAAAATTTCAAAAATATCACAAGGAATTAAACCTTTATTAGTTTTCAATGGGGAACTTTTTGAAAATAATCATGAATACAGTAAAATTAAAAATTTATTTGTAGATATGTTTCAAAGAGAACCAGTAGAAAAAATTAGATTACAAGGTCTTGAACATGTTTTAAGTTTTACTATTATTGAGAATAAAATATTTTTACGCAGTTATAGGTATATTTATTTATTATAAGAAATTATTATGTAAAATGACTTCAAATGTATTTTATTTCATAAAATTATATTTTAGAATACTTTTGAAAAAATCCAATTCTAGCATACCAAGAATTGAATTAGAAGAAATTGGTCCGAGAGCAAATTTAATTTGTAGACGTATAAAACTTGCTTCTGAAGATTTATTTAAAGAAGCTTGTAAAAAACCAAAAGAACTTAAGGTAATATTTTTATTATGAAAATAGTGATTTATTAAGATTTTTTTATATATTTGTTTATTTAAATTACAATTAATAGATTAAGAAGAAGAAGAATATATCCATAGATAACTTTGGAACAACCTTCGGTCGTATACATATTGGAGTACAAAATATTAATAGTATACAGACAAGAAAAATGAAAGGATTAAAAAAAACAATGGCAGAAAAAAAAAATGGAATGAAAAGGAAAAATTTGGAAAATAATCATATTAAGTCAAAAAAATCAAAAATAAATTCAAATAATAATAGCAATAATAACAATTAATATTAATTTAAAAAAATTATTTCTCTAAAACTAATATAAAAATAAATGTAAATTTTAATCATTTCATTTTTTATTAAAAATATTCAATATAATAAAAGAATGCTGATTTTTGTTTAATATCTTTTGATGTTCCAAATTGTTTCAGTTTTACAATCCTAAAAATAAAATAAAAATAGAGATAAAAATAAAGAATATAAAATATATGATTTAAAAATTATAAATTGAATGTAATACCTTTATTATTATACCATAAGTGGAAAGTTCTGATCGTATTTTATCACATGCAATAAGTAAAGTTTTATCTTTTACATCATGTTCTAAAACTTTATTACGAACAATATGTCTAAATTTAATTAAACATTCAATGAGATTGTTTATTTTATTGTCATTTATTGTTGAAGAATTTGAAATTCCAAATTTTGAAAATATTGTTGATATATAATTTAATACTGCAACTATAGCAGGTATACAAGTACCACAAGTAATTTTTCTATCCTATTTAATATAATAGTTTTTCAAATTTGTTATTATTATTAGTAAATTAATATATATTTTTGAAATATTATATATATTTTCTGATATTAATAAATTTATATTTACCTTAGAATCATGTAACATTTTATTTCCTATATCAATTAGATTTATCAATGATTTTATAGCTTGTACTGTATTAAAATCATCTGCTAATGCAATATTAACATTGTTTTTTGTTTCTTCTAAACACTAAAATAAATTTTATTTTTATTGAAAAGTATAATATAAATACATTTATATAAAAATAACTACTAATAATAAGATAATAAATGTAACTAACACGAAGTAATGCAACTTCATCTATATTGCCAATATTCCATTTTCCAGTAATATAGTTATCACAATTGTTAATAAAATGTTCAATTTTATGTAATATATCTATTGCATTATTCATTATAACATCAGAAAATTTTAGTTCTGAAAAATAGAAAAGTTCAATACTTAAATTTAATTTAAAATTAATTAATATTTTATACAAAAATTATAAAAAATATAATACCATTTTTATAATTAGAAAGTAGACAAAGCATTCTAAATTGATTTGCTGTATATTTTTTAAGAAATTCTTTTATGCTAATAACATTTTTAAGGCTTTTTGACATTTTTACATCCTTTAAAGATAAATGCCCACAATGTATCCAATAATTTACCCATTGTTCTACTTCATGATAAGAACAAGATTGTGCTTCTTCATTTTCATGATGTGGAAACATAAGATCTATTCCACCACTATGAATGTCCACAGAATTTCCAAAAACTGTACTAATTGAAATATATTTTTATAATTATATAAATTAAGTTAACAAAATTAGTGAAATAAAAAAATTTTAATATTCTTTTTTACCTTGCAATTGTGCTACATTCTATATGCCATCCTGGTCTTCCAAAACCCCATAAAGATTTCCAACATGGTTCATTTTCTTTAGCTGCTTTCCAAAGACAAAAATCCATTGCAGACTTTTTATCTGGATGACAATTATCTAATAATGGTGTTGATAATTTGCCATACATTTCATATTTACATGTATCAAAATAAACTGATCCTAAAAATAAAACATTTTTGAAATTAATAATAAGTAATAATAAGTAATTTTTTTTTTTTTACCATCTTTTAAAACATAAGCATTGCCTTTATCTACAATGTTTTTTACAAATTGAATAATTTGTGGTATATAATCAGTAACTCTACAATATAAATGAGGCTTAATAACATTTAACATTTTCATATCTTCAATAAATTCATCTTCATAATATCTTGTTAAATCTTTATAATTCTGTTTTAATTCTTTTGAACGTATTATTATTTTATCATCTATATCTGTTAAACACATGGCCATTACAATATTTATATTAAAATGGTCTGTTAATATTCTTCTGATAATATCCGAATGTACATAAGTCCTATAAAATAAAATTTAAAAGATTTTTATATTGTTTCATTCTTTATTACCTAATTGTAAAAAATAATAAAATAAATAATAAAATTTTAATTTTTATTTACATTATTAATGCAATACATAGAAATGAATATTTGTAAAAAAATTTTATTTTATAATAAATAAAGTGAAATAAATATTTCAAATATAAAATTAATGATTCAAAAGAAAAACTTACATTGCATGTCCTATATGTGCAGAATCATATACAGTAGGACCACATACATACCACGTTAGAATATTTTTATTTTTTAAAATTAAGGGTACTTTACATTTTGTTATTGGATTATAGATTACAATATCCGTTTTATATCCTGCAGGTGTTAACCATTTTATTTGTTTTTTTAACTTCGTTTCAGTATGTAAAAATTGATGATATATTTTATTTATTTTGTAAGAAAATACATTTTTTATGATTAAATTCATTTTATTATATTTTTTTTTGTTAAATACTTATTTACATAATTTTAAATTTAATTTCAAAATTTAATTATATAAAAGCTATGTTCACTTACGTTACACCATAGACAATATATAAAATAGATTGTAATCTTATTATTAAAGCTGAAGAAAAAGTTCCTTGGGGAATTTGGATTTTGATTGTTGTTCGTAAAATACTACAATATTCTATTTATGATATGACATGAATTAAAAAATAAAATTTAATAAATATTTTTATAAGATTAAATTTTAATAAGAAGTGTTTAAAATAACATTGAATTTGAATTTTAATGTTTGAATTTTTTTAACAATAATTTAAAAAAATCTTTTTTTTTTTATTTTTTGGAAAAACAAAATATTTATGTATTTTCATATAACAAGTAAATAAAAATGTTAAAAAATAATTATAATTATTATTGATTGAAATTGATTTATTATTAAATTTTTGTATTCATTGCTTCTTATGCTATTGTATAATTTATTATATAATAATTTATATTTGGTATCAAAATCTATATTAGAGACTATTTTATAATAAACATATAATAAAGGCGGTTTTGCATGATGTATTATTAGAATTTGTAATATTAAAATATTATAATTTATAGATGTTTTTACCATAGTATTATTATATGAAACCTTCTTATATGTTTTTTGATGCTAAATATAAATTATAATAATTGTATAATAATATAATTCAAAAAAATATAATATTTTATTTCATAAAAATTAAATATAAGTGGAAAATATAAATAGAAAAGATTAGATTTCCTTATTAGTCATTGTGTCTGAAAAATTCAAATGTTGTTTTTATATTAAAGTTAATTTATTTTAAAATTTAAATTTCAGTTATCGTTATTAAAGTATTTTATTTATTAAAGTATTATAAAAAAATTAAAGTATTATAAAAAATTAAAAATTATTTTAAAAGTTTAAATATAAATATATATTATAATTATAATTATATTATTATTATTATTATTATTATTATTATAATATATATATATATATATTATATTATTATTATTTATATAATCATATATAATAAATATTATGTATATAATAAATTATAATATGTATAATAAATATTAATTTACTGAATTTTTATTAAATTTATTTTTATTTTTTTTCTTATATCTTACTTTATATCATTATGAGTAGAACGCCAATTTTCTAACAACTAGAATTTAAAGGACATACAATATAATATATTGATTTATATATAACTTAAGAAATTATATAGATTGATGCCCATTGAATGTTGATTCATTTGCTAAAACACAATACGAAAGATATTCAAAATAAAATTTTGAATTTTTAGTTTGATACATTTTTTTTGATGTTTGATAGTAATTTGATATTTCTTTATTTTTGAAATTGCAAAATTCCAAAACCTTACAAAAGATTTGCTCAATTTTTAAGTGAAATTTAATGTAATTATTGCATTTCCAATAATTTTTATTTTTACATGATGTTTCATTTAATTAACATTCGATTATTTTAGATAATATTAAAATACTAAAAATACTAAAAATATTAAAATTTCAGAAACAAGTTTGAATAGTTTTGAGTAAATATAACTTGATATTGTTCTGTAATTGAATGCATAACAAATATTTAATCATTAATATTTTTATTTTAATGGAATTTTTTATTTTATTATTCGATTCACTTAAACATTTTTTTTAGAAAAAAATATCATTATTATTAAGTCATTAATTCAAATATTTCCATTTAATAATTATTTCTGTTAATTTATTATGAATTAAATTCTACAAATTCAAATAAATTGTGAATAAATTCAAAATACTAGTTATTCACAATAATAGTTTATTCAAATGTTATTCAAAATATTAATTTTGGTACATTTTATTTTGTAAATCACTTAATCATTGAATTTGTAATAGTTTGCTTTATTTCAAAATATGACAATTGTGCATATAATTTTTTTTTTCTATATTTTGCTTCGTAATCGTTTCAATTTTTGACAATATTTCATTTGTTTATATTCTTTATTATCATAAAAAAACAAATGTAAAATTTTTGTAACAAATAACGATTAATATTATATATTTGAAATAAAAAAATTAATCATTATAGTATTATATATTATACATATTAAAAAACAATAAATCATTGAATTAATATATCTATTATTTATTTCGTTGCACTAACAATGATCAGTTGATTACTTATAATTCAATAATTTCAGAATAGAATCTTAAATTATATGTTAATATTGATGATTTTGAAAAGGATCAATTATCTCATGATAAATAAGATTTCATTCTTTATTATAATTTAATACTTCTATATTCTCTTTGAGAATATGATACACTTCATACTATATTATGCGATACTAGAATAAAAATGATATTAAATAATAAATATTTTTTAAATTAATTCGCTATAACAGCGATTTTCGTGTCGAAAAGGTATAATTTTGATCAAAATCGAATTTTCGTTGCAGAATTTGACATAACTTGGCGAATTTGTGTTAGATAACGTTTTTCTGATTTGTTAGCCGTTTTGTTAGCCGAATTCACAGTAACAGCGTTTGGTATCGAGAAGCTATAACTTTGATAGTAGTCGAATTTTTATGGCGGAATTCAAATTAATTTGAATTTCAGCTAGAAAACTTTCTCTCTCAATAAGTACAATTTCAAAGTAGAATATGTCCGTAACAGAAACTTTCCTGTTCAAAAGTTGAAATTGTTATCAAATTCGTTTTTTTATTCCATAATTCGACATAACTCGAGTAGGTGCTTTAAAGCGATGCTTTAAAATGTCACTCTGAACGATTTCCAATTATTGTTTGGCCGTAACAATAATTTTCGTGTCTGAAAGCTAACCGTTTTGATAATAATCATTTTTTTTAGAATAGAATTCGATTTAACATAAGTTCCAGGAACCGTCTTTCTGATCTAAATAGCAGTTCGTAAAGGTATAATTTTTATTAAAACCTTTTTTTCGGGCTTAAATTCGTTGTAACTAGACAAGTCTGAACTTAAAACATCATGCTGATCATTTTTTTTATGCTTAAAAACAATAGATTTCTTGAAATGTTAATGATAACTTTTTATAGAAAAAAAATATAGAAAAAAAAGATATGCGTTTTACAAGTATATGCGTACAAGTAATTTATAAAGTAATTTAATAGTCTAGAAGAAAAATAGATTAACAGGCTTAAGGAACAGTTAGAACTTATATATAAGAATGGGTAATATATATAATCAATATTTCTCATGAAATGCAATCATATAAATTTTATTTTTATTTATATCTCTATTTTTCCATTTAATTTTGTCGAAAATTTTGATGTAGAATGTGATACTTATTAGAGGATAACATAATATCTATCTAATATATTCTAATATATCGTATCTATATCAAAAATAGTCTATAGAGATTGGCAAGCTGATATTAGATAAAAGTTTAAAAATAATAAACAATATGTAATTGTAAAAATATAATAGAAAAAAAAAGAAAAGATAAAGAAGATAAATCTATGAGCACAATAAAAATAAATTAGACGATGTTTTTACAATAATAGGCATTCAGAATCATTCAAAAAAAAAAAAAAAAAAAAAAATGTAGTACTAGCAATTCGAAAAATAATTTGATAGCTCAGAATAAGAGAAATCAAAAAGCTAAAAGAAATAGATTAAACAAATGCATAACGGGAAATAGGTATAATAAAACTCACATAAAACGCAATAATATAAATCATTGGATTATCTAAAACTATATTACATATTTAGACAACAGATATTACTATTATTAATTTGATTAATTGCGATTTTACTTGTAATTTAAACAGTCACAAAACTTTTTTTATACTATCTTCTAAAGAAATTGAATTATTATGAAAGATTTGATTTCAATGAAAACTTACATATAGTAATATAATACAATGTTATATAGAGAGTAATTTATTTTTGGAAAAAAAATTTCTTCGAGTATGTGAAATCAATTCTCATTTTTTAATGTTTTATATATAATTACTTATGGAAATATATATTTTTACATCAGATGATAAAATTAAATATATTATAATTTAAAATTTTGCTTTATATTAAATCACAATGAAATGAAATTACCTAAAGAAATAAATATGTATATATATGTAACATATATTGTATCATTTTTTATATCTGAAAAAATTTGATAAATGAAATTTATGACAAAATAAATAAATTTTATTTCTACGAAAAATTTTCATATATATTCTCCGTTAATATTAGCATTTTTTATACGGAAAACAAATTTGGATCAGAATTGTAGCTTTTCGACAAGAAAATATCGCTGTTACGGCGAATTGGGGATCGAAAATGATCAGAGAGACGTTAGTTAATCCAACGCAACGAATTCGCATCGTTAATGATTAAATTCTTCCATGAAAAATCAATTTGGATGAAAAATGTTGCTTTTCGTCACGAGAAACGCTCCTACGGCGAATCCTGCATCGAAAACGTTCAGAGGGAGATAACGGATAACGATCCCCAACACAAACTCGCCCTGTTACCGTCAAATTCTGGAACGAAAAATTGATTTCGACAAGTTATGTAGCATTTCGGCACGAAAATCGCAGTTTCGGCGAATTCTGCTTTGATATCGTCGAGAGTGACGTTTTCAAGCCGATACTCGCCAGTTACGTTGAATTCTGCCACGAAAATTCGATTTTGATCAAAATTGTAGCTTTTCGACGCTAAAAACGCTAAAAACCGCGAATTCGGATTCGAAAGCGAACAGAAATACGACATCGAACAAAAACTCGCCATATCGTGTCAATATTCTGCCATGAAAGATTGATTTTGATTTGAACTGTAACTTCTCGACAAGAAAATATCGCTGTTACGGCGAATTGGGGATCGAAAATGATCAGAGAGACGTTAGTTAATCCAACGCAACGAATTCGCATCGTTAATGATTAAATTCTTCCATGAAAAATCAATTTGGATGAAAATGTTGCTTTTCGTCACGAGAAACGCTCCTACGGCGAATCCTGCATCGAAAACGTTCAGAGGGAGATAACGGATAACGATCCCCAACACAAACTCGCCCTGTTACCGTCAAATTCTGGAACGAAAAATTGATTTCGACAAGTTATGTAGCATTTCGGCACGAAAATCGCAGTTTCGGCGAATTCTGCTTTGATATCGTCGGGAGTGACGTTTTCAAGCCGATACTCGCCAGTTACGTTGAATTCTGCCACGAAAATTCGATTTTGATCAAAATTGTAGCTTTTCGACGCTAAAAACGCTAAAAACCGCGAATTCGGATTCGAAAGCGAACAGAAATACGACATCGAACAAAAACTCGCCATATCGTGTCAATATTCTGCCATGAAAGATTGATTTTGATTTGAACTGTAACTTCTCGACAAGAAAACATCGCTGTTACGGCGAATAGGGGATCGAAAATGATCAGAGAGACGTTAGTTAATCCAACGCAACGAATTCGCATCGTTAATGATTAAATTCTTCCATGAAAAATCAATTTGGATGAAAAATGTTGCTTTTCGTCACGAGAAACGCTCCTACGGCGAATCCTGCATCGAAAACGTTCAGAGGGAGATAACGGATAACGATCCCCAACACAAACTCGCCCTGTTACCGTCAAATTCTGGAACGAAAAATTGATTTCGACAAGTTATGTAGCATTTCGGCACGAAAATCGCAGTTTCGGCGAATTCTGCTTTGATATCGTCGAGAGTGACGTTTTCAAGCCGATACTCGCCAGTTACGTTGAATTCTGCCACGAAAATTCGATTTTGATCAAAATTGTAGCTTTTCGACGCTAAAAACGCTAAAAACCGCGAATTCGGATTCGAAAGCGAACAGAAATACGACATCGAACAAAAACTCGCCATATCGTGTCAATATTCTGCCATGAAAGATTGATTTTGATTTGAACTGTAACTTCTCGACAAGAAAATATCGCTGTTACGGCGAATAGGGGATCGAAAATGATCAGAGAGACGTTAGTTAATCCAACGCAACGAATTCGCATCGTTAATGATTAAATTCTTCCATGAAAAATCAATTTGGATGAAAAATGTTGCTTTTCGTCACGAGAAACGCTCCTACGGCGAATCCTGCATCGAAAACGTTCAGAGGGAGATAACGGATAACGATCCCCAACACAAACTCGCCCTGTTACCGTCAAATTCTGGAACGAAAAATTGATTTCGACAAGTTATGTAGCATTTCGGCACGAAAATCGCAGTTTCGGCGAATTCTGCTTTGATATCGTCGAGAGTGACGTTTTCAAGCCGATACTCGCCAGTTACGTTGAATTCTGCCACGAAAATTCGATTTTGATCAAAATTGTAGCTTTTCGACGCTAAAAACGCTAAAAACCGCGAATTCGGATTCGAAAGCGAACAGAAATACGACATCGAACAAAAACTCGCCATATCGTGTCAATATTCTGCCATGAAAGATTGATTTTGATTTGAACTGTAACTTCTCGACAAGAAAATATCGCTGTTACGGCGAATTGGGGATCGAAAATGATCAGAGAGACGTTAGTTAATCCAACGCAACGAATTCGCATCGTTAATGATTAAATTCTTCCATGAAAAATCAATTTGGATGAAAAATGTTGCTTTTCGTCACGAGAAACGCTCCTACGGCGAATCCTGCATCGAAAACGTTCAGAGGGAGATAACGGATAACGATCCCCAACACAAACTCGCCCTGTTACCGTCAAATTTTGGAACGAAAAATTGATTTCGACAAGTTATGTAGCATTTCGGCACGAAAATCGCAGTTTCGGCGAATTCTGCTTTGATATCGTCGGGAGTGACGTTTTCAAGCCGATACTCGCCAGTTACGTTGAATTCTGCCACGAAAATTCGATTTTGATCAAAATTGTAGCTTTTCGACGCTAAAAACGCTAAAAACCGCGAATTCGGATTCGAAAGCGAACAGAAATACGACATCGAACAAAAACTCGCCATATCGTGTCAATATTCTGCCATGAAAGATTGATTTTGATTTGAACTGTAACTTCTCGACAAGAAAATATCGCTGTTACGGCGAATTGGGGATCGAAAATGATCAGAGAGACGTTAGTTAATCCAACGCAACGAATTCGCATCGTTAATGATTAAATTCTTCCATGAAAAATCAATTTGGATGAAAATGTTGCTTTTCGTCACGAGAAACGCTCCTACGGCGAATCCTGCATCGAAAACGTTCAGAGGGAGATAACGGATAACGATCCCCAACACAAACTCGCCCTGTTACCGTCAAATTCTGGAACGAAAAATTGATTTCGACAAGTTATGTAGCATTTCGGCACGAAAATCGCAGTTTCGGCGAATTCTGCTTTGATATCGTCGGGAGTGACGTTTTCAAGCCGATACTCGCCAGTTACGTTGAATTCTGCCACGAAAATTCGATTTTGATCAAAATTGTAGCTTTTCGACGCTAAAAACGCTAAAAACCGCGAATTCGGATTCGAAAGCGAACAGAAATACGACATCGAACAAAAACTCGCCATATCGTGTCAATATTCTGCCATGAAAGATTGATTTTGATTTGAACTGTAACTTCTCGACAAGAAAATATCGCTGTTACGGCGAATTGGGGATCGAAAATGATCAGAGAGACGTTAGTTAATCCAACGCAACGAATTCGCATCGTTAATGATTAAATTCTTCCATGAAAATCAATTTGGATGAAAATGTTGCTTTTCGTCACGAGAAACGCTCCTACGGCGAATCCTGCATCGAAAACGTTCAGAGGGAGATAACGGATAACGATCCCCAACACAAACTCGCCCTGTTACCGTCAAATTCTGGAACGAAAAATTGATTTCGACAAGTTATGTAGCATTTCGGCACGAAAATCGCAGTTTCGGCGAATTCTGCTTTGATATCGTCGAGAGTGACGTTTTCAAGCCGATACTCGCCAGTTACGTTGAATTCTGCCACGAAAATTCGATTTTGATCAAAATTGTAGCTTTTCGACGCTAAAAACGCTAAAAACCGCGAATTCGGATTCGAAAGCGAACAGAAATACGACATCGAACAAAAACTCGCCATATCGTGTCAATATTCTGCCATGAAAGATTGATTTTGATTTGAACTGTAACTTCTCGACAAGAAAATATCGCTGTTACGGCGAATTGGGGATCGAAAATGATCAGAGAGACGTTAGTTAATCCAACGCAACGAATTCGCATCGTTAATGATTAAATTCTTCCATGAAAAATCAATTTGGATGAAAATGTTGCTTTTCGTCACGAGAAACGCTCCTACGGCGAATCCTGCATCGAAAACGTTCAGAGGAGATAACGGATAACGATCCCCAACACAAACTCGCCCTGTTACCGTCAAATTCTGGAACGAAAAATTGATTTCGACAAGTTATGTAGCATTTCGGCACGAAAATCGCAGTTTCGGCGAATTCTGCTTTGATATCGTCGAGAGTGACGTTTTCAAGCCGATACTCGCCAGTTACGTTGAATTCTGCCACGAAAATTCGATTTTGATCAAAATTGTAGCTTTTCGACGCTAAAAACGCTAAAAACCGCGAATTCGGATTCGAAAGCGAACAGAAATACGACATCGAACAAAAACTCGCCATATCGTGTCAATATTCTGCCATGAAAGATTGATTTTGATTTGAACTGTAACTTCTCGACAAGAAAATATCGCTGTTACGGCGAATTGGGGATCGAAAATGATCAGAGAGACGTTAGTTAATCCAACGCAACGAATTCGCATCGTTAATGATTAAATTCTTCCATGAAAAATCAATTTGGATGAAAAATGTTGCTTTTCGTCACGAGAAACGCTCCTACGGCGAATCCTGCATCGAAAACGTTCAGAGGGAGATAACGGATAACGATCCCCAACACAAACTCGCCCTGTTACCGTCAAATTCTGGAACGAAAAATTGATTTCGACAAGTTATGTAGCATTTCGGCACGAAAATCGCAGTTTCGGCGAATTCTGCTTTGATATCGTCGAGAGTGACGTTTTCAAGCCGATACTCGCCAGTTACGTTGAATTCTGCCACGAAAATTCGATTTTGATCAAAATTGTAGCTTTTCGACGCTAAAAACGCTAAAAACCGCGAATTCGGATTCGAAAGCGAACAGAAATACGACATCGAACAAAAACTCGCCATATCGTGTCAATATTCTGCCATGAAAGATTGATTTTGATTTGAACTGTAACTTCTCGACAAGAAAATATCGCTGTTACGGCGAATTGGGGATCGAAAATGATCAGAGAGACGTTAGTTAATCCAACGCAACGAATTCGCATCGTTAATGATTAAATTCTTCCATGAAAAATCAATTTGGATGAAAAATGTTGCTTTTCGTCACGAGAAACGCTCCTACGGCGAATCCTGCATCGAAAACGTTCAGAGGGAGATAACGGATAACGATCCCCAACACAAACTCGCCCTGTTACCGTCAAATTCTGGAACGAAAAATTGATTTCGACAAGTTATGTAGCATTTCGGCACGAAAATCGCAGTTTCGGCGAATTCTGCTTTGATATCGTCGAGAGTGACGTTTTCAAGCCGATACTCGCCAGTTACGTTGAATTCTGCCACGAAAATTCGATTTTGATCAAAATTGTAGCTTTTCGACGCTAAAAACGCTAAAAACCGCGAATTCGGATTCGAAAGCGAACAGAAATACGACATCGAACAAAAACTCGCCATATCGTGTCAATATTCTGCCATGAAAGATTGATTTTGATTTGAACTGTAACTTCTCGACAAGAAAATATCGCTGTTACGGCGAATTGGGGATCGAAAATGATCAGAGAGACGTTAGTTAATCCAACGCAACGAATTCGCATCGTTAATGATTAAATTCTTCCATGAAAAATCAATTTGGATGAAAATGTTGCTTTTCGTCACGAGAAACGCTCCTACGGCGAATCCTGCATCGAAAACGTTCAGAGGGAGATAACGGATAACGATCCCCAACACAAACTCGCCCTGTTACCGTCAAATTCTGGAACGAAAAATTGATTTCGACAAGTTATGTAGCATTTCGGCACGAAAATCGCAGTTTCGGCGAATTCTGCTTTGATATCGTCGGGAGTGACGTTTTCAAGCCGATACTCGCCAGTTACGTTGAATTCTGCCACGAAAATTCGATTTTGATCAAAATTGTAGCTTTTCGACGCTAAAAACGCTAAAAACCGCGAATTCGGATTCGAAAGCGAACAGAAATACGACATCGAACAAAAACTCGCCATATCGTGTCAATATTCTGCCATGAAAGATTGATTTTGATTTGAACTGTAACTTCTCGACAAGAAAATATCGCTGTTACGGCGAATTGGGGATCGAAAATGATCAGAGAGACGTTAGTTAATCCAACGCAACGAATTCGCATCGTTAATGATTAAATTCTTCCATGAAAAATCAATTTGGATGAAAAATGTTGCTTTTCGTCACGAGAAACGCTCCTACGGCGAATCCTGCATCGAAAACGTTCAGAGGGAGATAACGGATAACGATCCCCAACACAAACTCGCCCTGTTACCGTCAAATTCTGGAACGAAAAATTGATTTCGACAAGTTATGTAGCATTTCGGCACGAAAATCGCAGTTTCGGCGAATTCTGCTTTGATATCGTCGAGAGTGACGTTTTCAAGCCGATACTCGCCAGTTACGTTGAATTCTGCCACGAAAATTCGATTTTGATCAAAATTGTAGCTTTTCGACGCTAAAAACGCTAAAAACCGCGAATTCGGATTCGAAAGCGAACAGAAATACGACATCGAACAAAAACTCGCCATATCGTGTCAATATTCTGCCATGAAAGATTGATTTTGATTTGAACTGTAACTTCTCGACAAGAAAATATCGCTGTTACGGCGAATTGGGGATCGAAAATGATCAGAGAGACGTTAGTTAATCCAACGCAACGAATTCGCATCGTTAATGATTAAATTCTTCCATGAAAAATCAATTTGGATGAAAAATGTTGCTTTTCGTCACGAGAAACGCTCCTACGGCGAATCCTGCATCGAAAACGTTCAGAGGGAGATAACGGATAACGATCCCCAACACAAACTCGCCCTGTTACCGTCAAATTCTGGAACGAAAAATTGATTTCGACAAGTTATGTAGCATTTCGGCACGAAAATCGCAGTTTCGGCGAATTCTGCTTTGATATCGTCGAGAGTGACGTTTTCAAGCCGATACTCGCCAGTTACGTTGAATTCTGCCACGAAAATTCGATTTTGATCAAAATTGTAGCTTTTCGACGCTAAAAACGCTAAAAACCGCGAATTCGGATTCGAAAGCGAACAGAAATACGACATCGAACAAAAACTCGCCATATCGTGTCAATATTCTGCCATGAAAGATTGATTTTGATTTGAACTGTAACTTCTCGACAAGAAAATATCGCTGTTACGGCGAATTGGGGATCGAAAATGATCAGAGAGACGTTAGTTAATCCAACGCAACGAATTCGCATCGTTAATGATTAAATTCTTCCATGAAAAATCAATTTGGATGAAAAATGTTGCTTTTCGTCACGAGAAACGCTCCTACGGCGAATCCTGCATCGAAAACGTTCAGAGGGAGATAACGGATAACGATCCCCAACACAAACTCGCCCTGTTACCGTCAAATTCTGGAACGAAAAATTGATTTCGACAAGTTATGTAGCATTTCGGCACGAAAATCGCAGTTTCGGCGAATTCTGCTTTGATATCGTCGAGAGTGACGTTTTCAAGCCGATACTCGCCAGTTACGTTGAATTCTGCCACGAAAATTCGATTTTGATCAAAATTGTAGCTTTTCGACGCTAAAAACGCTAAAAACCGCGAATTCGGATTCGAAAGCGAACAGAAATACGACATCGAACAAAAACTCGCCATATCGTGTCAATATTCTGCCATGAAAGATTGATTTTGATTTGAACTGTAACTTCTCGACAAGAAAATATCGCTGTTACGGCGAATTGGGGATCGAAAATGATCAGAGAGACGTTAGTTAATCCAACGCAACGAATTCGCATCGTTAATGATTAAATTCTTCCATGAAAAATCAATTTGGATGAAAAATGTTGCTTTTCGTCACGAGAAACGCTCCTACGGCGAATCCTGCATCGAAAACGTTCAGAGGGAGATAACGGATAACGATCCCCAACACAAACTCGCCCTGTTACCGTCAAATTCTGGAACGAAAAATTGATTTCGACAAGTTATGTAGCATTTCGGCACGAAAATCGCAGTTTCGGCGAATTCTGCTTTGATATCGTCGGGAGTGACGTTTTCAAGCCGATACTCGCCAGTTACGTTGAATTCTGCCACGAAAATTCGATTTTGATCAAAATTGTAGCTTTTCGACGCTAAAAACGCTAAAAACCGCGAATTCGGATTCGAAAGCGAACAGAAATACGACATCGAACAAAAACTCGCCATATCGTGTCAATATTCTGCCATGAAAGATTGATTTTGATTTGAACTGTAACTTCTCGACAAGAAAATATCGCTGTTACGGCGAATTGGGGATCGAAAATGATCAGAGAGACGTTAGTTAATCCAACGCAACGAATTCGCATCGTTAATGATTAAATTCTTCCATGAAAAATCAATTTGGATGAAAAATGTTGCTTTTCGTCACGAGAAACGCTCCTACGGCGAATCCTGCATCGAAAACGTTCAGAGGGAGATAACGGATAACGATCCCCAACACAAACTCGCCCTGTTACCGTCAAATTCTGGAACGAAAAATTGATTTCGACAAGTTATGTAGCATTTCGGCACGAAAATCGCAGTTTCGGCGAATTCTGCTTTGATATCGTCGGGAGTGACGTTTTCAAGCCGATACTCGCCAGTTACGTTGAATTCTGCCACGAAAATTCGATTTTGATCAAAATTGTAGCTTTTCGACGCTAAAAACGCTAAAAACCGCGAATTCGGATTCGAAAGCGAACAGAAATACGACATCGAACAAAAACTCGCCATATCGTGTCAATATTCTGCCATGAAAGATTGATTTTGATTTGAACTGTAACTTCTCGACAAGAAAATATCGCTGTTACGGCGAATTGGGGATCGAAAATGATCAGAGAGACGTTAGTTAATCCAACGCAACGAATTCGCATCGTTAATGATTAAATTCTTCCATGAAAAATCAATTTGGATGAAAAATGTTGCTTTTCGTCACGAGAAACGCTCCTACGGCGAATCCTGCATCGAAAACGTTCAGAGGGAGATAACGGATAACGATCCCCAACACAAACTCGCCCTGTTACCGTCAAATTCTGGAACGAAAAATTGATTTCGACAAGTTATGTAGCATTTCGGCACGAAAATCGCAGTTTCGGCGAATTCTGCTTTGATATCGTCGAGAGTGACGTTTTCAAGCCGATACTCGCCAGTTACGTTGAATTCTGCCACGAAAATTCGATTTTGATCAAAATTGTAGCTTTTCGACGCTAAAAACGCTAAAAACCGCGAATTCGGATTCGAAAGCGAACAGAAATACGACATCGAACAAAAACTCGCCATATCGTGTCAATATTCTGCCATGAAAGATTGATTTTGATTTGAACTGTAACTTCTCGACAAGAAAATATCGCTGTTACGGCGAATTGGGGATCGAAAATGATCAGAGAGACGTTAGTTAATCCAACGCAACGAATTCGCATCGTTAATGATTAAATTCTTCCATGAAAAATCAATTTGGATGAAAAATGTTGCTTTTCGTCACGAGAAACGCTCCTACGGCGAATCCTGCATCGAAAACGTTCAGAGGGAGATAACGGATAACGATCCCCAACACAAACTCGCCCTGTTACCGTCAAATTCTGGAACGAAAAATTGATTTCGACAAGTTATGTAGCATTTCGGCACGAAAATCGCAGTTTCGGCGAATTCTGCTTTGATATCGTCGAGAGTGACGTTTTCAAGCCGATACTCGCCAGTTACGTTGAATTCTGCCACGAAAATTCGATTTTGATCAAAATTGTAGCTTTTCGACGCTAAAAACGCTAAAAACCGCGAATTCGGATTCGAAAGCGAACAGAAATACGACATCGAACAAAAACTCGCCATATCGTGTCAATATTCTGCCATGAAAGATTGATTTTGATTTGAACTGTAACTTCTCGACAAGAAAATATCGCTGTTACGGCGAATTGGGGATCGAAAATGATCAGAGAGACGTTAGTTAATCCAACGCAACGAATTCGCATCGTTAATGATTAAATTCTTCCATGAAAAATCAATTTGGATGAAAAATGTTGCTTTTCGTCACGAGAAACGCTCCTACGGCGAATCCTGCATCGAAAACGTTCAGAGGAGATAACGGATAACGATCCCCAACACAAACTCGCCCTGTTACCGTCAAATTCTGGAACGAAAAATTGATTTCGACAAGTTATGTAGCATTTCGGCACGAAAATCGCAGTTTCGGCGAATTCTGCTTTGATATCGTCGAGAGTGACGTTTTCAAGCCGATACTCGCCAGTTACGTTGAATTCTGCCACGAAAATTCGATTTTGATCAAAATTGTAGCTTTTCGACGCTAAAAACGCTAAAAACCGCGAATTCGGATTCGAAAGCGAACAGAAATACGACATCGAACAAAAACTCGCCATATCGTGTCAATATTCTGCCATGAAAGATTGATTTTGATTTGAACTGTAACTTCTCGACAAGAAAATATCGCTGTTACGGCGAATTGGGGATCGAAAATGATCAGAGAGACGTTAGTTAATCCAACGCAACGAATTCGCATCGTTAATGATTAAATTCTTCCATGAAAAATCAATTTGGATGAAAAATGTTGCTTTTCGTCACGAGAAACGCTCCTACGGCGAATCCTGCATCGAAAACGTTCAGAGGGAGATAACGGATAACGATCCCCAACACAAACTCGCCCTGTTACCGTCAAATTCTGGAACGAAAAATTGATTTCGACAAGTTATGTAGCATTTCGGCACGAAAATCGCAGTTTCGGCGAATTCTGCTTTGATATCGTCGAGAGTGACGTTTTCAAGCCGATACTCGCCAGTTACGTTGAATTCTGCCACGAAAATTCGATTTTGATCAAAATTGTAGCTTTTCGACGCTAAAAACGCTAAAAACCGCGAATTCGGATTCGAAAGCGAACAGAAATACGACATCGAACAAAAACTCGCCATATCGTGTCAATATTCTGCCATGAAAGATTGATTTTGATTTGAACTGTAACTTCTCGACAAGAAAATATCGCTGTTACGGCGAATTGGGGATCGAAAATGATCAGAGAGACGTTAGTTAATCCAACGCAACGAATTCGCATCGTTAATGATTAAATTCTTCCATGAAAAATCAATTTGGATGAAAAATGTTGCTTTTCGTCACGAGAAACGCTCCTACGGCGAATCCTGCATCGAAAACGTTCAGAGGGAGATAACGGATAACGATCCCCAACACAAACTCGCCCTGTTACCGTCAAATTCTGGAACGAAAAATTGATTTCGACAAGTTATGTAGCATTTCGGCACGAAAATCGCAGTTTCGGCGAATTCTGCTTTGATATCGTCGAGAGTGACGTTTTCAAGCCGATACTCGCCAGTTACGTTGAATTCTGCCACGAAAATTCGATTTTGATCAAAATTGTAGCTTTTCGACGCTAAAAACGCTAAAAACCGCGAATTCGGATTCGAAAGCGAACAGAAATACGACATCGAACAAAAACTCGCCATATCGTGTCAATATTCTGCCATGAAAGATTGATTTTGATTTGAACTGTAACTTCTCGACAAGAAAATATCGCTGTTACGGCGAATTGGGGATCGAAAATGATCAGAGAGACGTTAGTTAATCCAACGCAACGAATTCGCATCGTTAATGATTAAATTCTTCCATGAAAAATCAATTTGGATGAAAAATGTTGCTTTTCGTCACGAGAAACGCTCCTACGGCGAATCCTGCATCGAAAACGTTCAGAGGAGATAACGGATAACGATCCCCAACACAAACTCGCCCTGTTACCGTCAAATTCTGGAACGAAAAATTGATTTCGACAAGTTATGTAGCATTTCGGCACGAAAATCGCAGTTTCGGCGAATTCTGCTTTGATATCGTCGAGAGTGACGTTTTCAAGCCGATACTCGCCAGTTACGTTGAATTCTGCCACGAAAATTCGATTTTGATCAAAATTGTAGCTTTTCGACGCTAAAAACGCTAAAAACCGCGAATTCGGATTCGAAAGCGAACAGAAATACGACATCGAACAAAAACTCGCCATATCGTGTCAATATTCTGCCATGAAAGATTGATTTTGATTTGAACTGTAACTTCTCGACAAGAAAATATCGCTGTTACGGCGAATTGGGGATCGAAAATGATCAGAGAGACGTTAGTTAATCCAACGCAACGAATTCGCATCGTTAATGATTAAATTCTTCCATGAAAAATCAATTTGGATGAAAAATGTTGCTTTTCGTCACGAGAAACGCTCCTACGGCGAATCCTGCATCGAAAACGTTCAGAGGAGATAACGGATAACGATCCCCAACACAAACTCGCCCTGTTACCGTCAAATTCTGGAACGAAAAATTGATTTCGACAAGTTATGTAGCATTTCGGCACGAAAATCGCAGTTTCGGCGAATTCTGCTTTGATATCGTCGAGAGTGACGTTTTCAAGCCGATACTCGCCAGTTACGTTGAATTCTGCCACGAAAATTCGATTTTGATCAAAATTGTAGCTTTTCGACGCTAAAAACGCTAAAAACCGCGAATTCGGATTCGAAAGCGAACAGAAATACGACATCGAACAAAAACTCGCCATATCGTGTCAATATTCTGCCATGAAAGATTGATTTTGATTTGAACTGTAACTTCTCGACAAGAAAATATCGCTGTTACGGCGAATTGGGGATCGAAAATGATCAGAGAGACGTTAGTTAATCCAACGCAACGAATTCGCATCGTTAATGATTAAATTCTTCCATGAAAAATCAATTTGGATGAAAAATGTTGCTTTTCGTCACGAGAAACGCTCCTACGGCGAATCCTGCATCGAAAACGTTCAGAGGGAGATAACGGATAACGATCCCCAACACAAACTCGCCCTGTTACCGTCAAATTCTGGAACGAAAAATTGATTTCGACAAGTTATGTAGCATTTCGGCACGAAAATCGCAGTTTCGGCGAATTCTGCTTTGATATCGTCGAGAGTGACGTTTTCAAGCCGATACTCGCCAGTTACGTTGAATTCTGCCACGAAAATTCGATTTTGATCAAAATTGTAGCTTTTCGACGCTAAAAACGCTAAAAACCGCGAATTCGGATTCGAAAGCGAACAGAAATACGACATCGAACAAAAACTCGCCATATCGTGTCAATATTCTGCCATGAAAGATTGATTTTGATTTGAACTGTAACTTCTCGACAAGAAAATATCGCTGTTACGGCGAATTGGGGATCGAAAATGATCAGAGAGACGTTAGTTAATCCAACGCAACGAATTCGCATCGTTAATGATTAAATTCTTCCATGAAAAATCAATTTGGATGAAAAATGTTGCTTTTCGTCACGAGAAACGCTCCTACGGCGAATCCTGCATCGAAAACGTTCAGAGGAGATAACGGATAACGATCCCCAACACAAACTCGCCCTGTTACCGTCAAATTCTGGAACGAAAAATTGATTTCGACAAGTTATGTAGCATTTCGGCACGAAAATCGCAGTTTCGGCGAATTCTGCTTTGATATCGTCGAGAGTGACGTTTTCAAGCCGATACTCGCCAGTTACGTTGAATTCTGCCACGAAAATTCGATTTTGATCAAAATTGTAGCTTTTCGACGCTAAAAACGCTAAAAACCGCGAATTCGGATTCGAAAGCGAACAGAAATACGACATCGAACAAAAACTCGCCATATCGTGTCAATATTCTGCCATGAAAGATTGATTTTGATTTGAACTGTAACTTCTCGACAAGAAAATATCGCTGTTACGGCGAATTGGGGATCGAAAATGATCAGAGAGACGTTAGTTAATCCAACGCAACGAATTCGCATCGTTAATGATTAAATTCTTCCATGAAAAATCAATTTGGATGAAAAATGTTGCTTTTCGTCACGAGAAACGCTCCTACGGCGAATCCTGCATCGAAAACGTTCAGAGGGAGATAACGGATAACGATCCCCAACACAAACTCGCCCTGTTACCGTCAAATTCTGGAACGAAAAATTGATTTCGACAAGTTATGTAGCATTTCGGCACGAAAATCGCAGTTTCGGCGAATTCTGCTTTGATATCGTCGAGAGTGACGTTTTCAAGCCGATACTCGCCAGTTACGTTGAATTCTGCCACGAAAATTCGATTTTGATCAAAATTGTAGCTTTTCGACGCTAAAAACGCTAAAAACCGCGAATTCGGATTCGAAAGCGAACAGAAATACGACATCGAACAAAAACTCGCCATATCGTGTCAATATTCTGCCATGAAAGATTGATTTTGATTTGAACTGTAACTTCTCGACAAGAAAATATCGCTGTTACGGCGAATTGGGGATCGAAAATGATCAGAGAGACGTTAGTTAATCCAACGCAACGAATTCGCATCGTTAATGATTAAATTCTTCCATGAAAAATCAATTTGGATGAAAAATGTTGCTTTTCGTCACGAGAAACGCTCCTACGGCGAATCCTGCATCGAAAACGTTCAGAGGGAGATAACGGATAACGATCCCCAACACAAACTCGCCCTGTTACCGTCAAATTCTGGAACGAAAAATTGATTTCGACAAGTTATGTAGCATTTCGGCACGAAAATCGCAGTTTCGGCGAATTCTGCTTTGATATCGTCGAGAGTGACGTTTTCAAGCCGATACTCGCCAGTTACGTTGAATTCTGCCACGAAAATTCGATTTTGATCAAAATTGTAGCTTTTCGACGCTAAAAACGCTAAAAACCGCGAATTCGGATTCGAAAGCGAACAGAAATACGACATCGAACAAAAACTCGCCATATCGTGTCAATATTCTGCCATGAAAGATTGATTTTGATTTGAACTGTAACTTCTCGACAAGAAAATATCGCTGTTACGGCGAATTGGGGATCGAAAATGATCAGAGAGACGTTAGTTAATCCAACGCAACGAATTCGCATCGTTAATGATTAAATTCTTCCATGAAAAATCAATTTGGATGAAAAATGTTGCTTTTCGTCACGAGAAACGCTCCTACGGCGAATCCTGCATCGAAAACGTTCAGAGGAGATAACGGATAACGATCCCCAACACAAACTCGCCCTGTTACCGTCAAATTCTGGAACGAAAAATTGATTTCGACAAGTTATGTAGCATTTCGGCACGAAAATCGCAGTTTCGGCGAATTCTGCTTTGATATCGTCGAGAGTGACGTTTTCAAGCCGATACTCGCCAGTTACGTTGAATTCTGCCACGAAAATTCGATTTTGATCAAAATTGTAGCTTTTCGACGCTAAAAACGCTAAAAACCGCGAATTCGGATTCGAAAGCGAACAGAAATACGACATCGAACAAAAACTCGCCATATCGTGTCAATATTCTGCCATGAAAGATTGATTTTGATTTGAACTGTAACTTCTCGACAAGAAAATATCGCTGTTACGGCGAATTGGGGATCGAAAATGATCAGAGAGACGTTAGTTAATCCAACGCAACGAATTCGCATCGTTAATGATTAAATTCTTCCATGAAAAATCAATTTGGATGAAAAATGTTGCTTTTCGTCACGAGAAACGCTCCTACGGCGAATCCTGCATCGAAAACGTTCAGAGGGAGATAACGGATAACGATCCCCAACACAAACTCGCCCTGTTACCGTCAAATTCTGGAACGAAAAATTGATTTCGACAAGTTATGTAGCATTTCGGCACGAAAATCGCAGTTTCGGCGAATTCTGCTTTGATATCGTCGAGAGTGACGTTTTCAAGCCGATACTCGCCAGTTACGTTGAATTCTGCCACGAAAATTCGATTTTGATCAAAATTGTAGCTTTTCGACGCTAAAAACGCTAAAAACCGCGAATTCGGATTCGAAAGCGAACAGAAATACGACATCGAACAAAAACTCGCCATATCGTGTCAATATTCTGCCATGAAAGATTGATTTTGATTTGAACTGTAACTTCTCGACAAGAAAATATCGCTGTTACGGCGAATTGGGGATCGAAAATGATCAGAGAGACGTTAGTTAATCCAACGCAACGAATTCGCATCGTTAATGATTAAATTCTTCCATGAAAAATCAATTTGGATGAAAAATGTTGCTTTTCGTCACGAGAAACGCTCCTACGGCGAATCCTGCATCGAAAACGTTCAGAGGGAGATAACGGATAACGATCCCCAACACAAACTCGCCCTGTTACCGTCAAATTCTGGAACGAAAAATTGATTTCGACAAGTTATGTAGCATTTCGGCACGAAAATCGCAGTTTCGGCGAATTCTGCTTTGATATCGTCGAGAGTGACGTTTTCAAGCCGATACTCGCCAGTTACGTTGAATTCTGCCACGAAAATTCGATTTTGATCAAAATTGTAGCTTTTCGACGCTAAAAACGCTAAAAACCGCGAATTCGGATTCGAAAGCGAACAGAAATACGACATCGAACAAAAACTCGCCATATCGTGTCAATATTCTGCCATGAAAGATTGATTTTGATTTGAACTGTAACTTCTCGACAAGAAAATATCGCTGTTACGGCGAATTGGGGATCGAAAATGATCAGAGAGACGTTAGTTAATCCAACGCAACGAATTCGCATCGTTAATGATTAAATTCTTCCATGAAAAATCAATTTGGATGAAAAATGTTGCTTTTCGTCACGAGAAACGCTCCTACGGCGAATCCTGCATCGAAAACGTTCAGAGGGAGATAACGGATAACGATCCCCAACACAAACTCGCCCTGTTACCGTCAAATTCTGGAACGAAAAATTGATTTCGACAAGTTATGTAGCATTTCGGCACGAAAATCGCAGTTTCGGCGAATTCTGCTTTGATATCGTCGAGAGTGACGTTTTCAAGCCGATACTCGCCAGTTACGTTGAATTCTGCCACGAAAATTCGATTTTGATCAAAATTGTAGCTTTTCGACGCTAAAAACGCTAAAAACCGCGAATTCGGATTCGAAAGCGAACAGAAATACGACATCGAACAAAAACTCGCCATATCGTGTCAATATTCTGCCATGAAAGATTGATTTTGATTTGAACTGTAACTTCTCGACAAGAAAATATCGCTGTTACGGCGAATTGGGGATCGAAAATGATCAGAGAGACGTTAGTTAATCCAACGCAACGAATTCGCATCGTTAATGATTAAATTCTTCCATGAAAAATCAATTTGGATGAAAAATGTTGCTTTTCGTCACGAGAAACGCTCCTACGGCGAATCCTGCATCGAAAACGTTCAGAGGGAGATAACGGATAACGATCCCCAACACAAACTCGCCCTGTTACCGTCAAATTCTGGAACGAAAAATTGATTTCGACAAGTTATGTAGCATTTCGGCACGAAAATCGCAGTTTCGGCGAATTCTGCTTTGATATCGTCGAGAGTGACGTTTTCAAGCCGATACTCGCCAGTTACGTTGAATTCTGCCACGAAAATTCGATTTTGATCAAAATTGTAGCTTTTCGACGCTAAAAACGCTAAAAACCGCGAATTCGGATTCGAAAGCGAACAGAAATACGACATCGAACAAAAACTCGCCATATCGTGTCAATATTCTGCCATGAAAGATTGATTTTGATTTGAACTGTAACTTCTCGACAAGAAAATATCGCTGTTACGGCGAATTGGGGATCGAAAATGATCAGAGAGACGTTAGTTAATCCAACGCAACGAATTCGCATCGTTAATGATTAAATTCTTCCATGAAAAATCAATTTGGATGAAAAATGTTGCTTTTCGTCACGAGAAACGCTCCTACGGCGAATCCTGCATCGAAAACGTTCAGAGGGAGATAACGGATAACGATCCCCAACACAAACTCGCCCTGTTACCGTCAAATTCTGGAACGAAAAATTGATTTCGACAAGTTATGTAGCATTTCGGCACGAAAATCGCAGTTTCGGCGAATTCTGCTTTGATATCGTCGAGTGACGTTTTCAAGCCGATACTCGCCAGTTACGTTGAATTCTGCCACGAAAATTCGATTTTGATCAAAATTGTAGCTTTTCGACGCTAAAAACGCTAAAAACCGCGAATTCGGATTCGAAAGCGAACAGAAATACGACATCGAACAAAAACTCGCCATATCGTGTCAATATTCTGCCATGAAAGATTGATTTTGATTTGAACTGTAACTTCTCGACAAGAAAATATCGCTGTTACGGCGAATTGGGGATCGAAAATGATCAGAGAGACGTTAGTTAATCCAACGCAACGAATTCGCATCGTTAATGATTAAATTCTTCCATGAAAAATCAATTTGGATGAAAAATGTTGCTTTTCGTCACGAGAAACGCTCCTACGGCGAATCCTGCATCGAAAACGTTCAGAGGGAGATAACGGATAACGATCCCCAACACAAACTCGCCCTGTTACCGTCAAATTCTGGAACGAAAAATTGATTTCGACAAGTTATGTAGCATTTCGGCACGAAAATCGCAGTTTCGGCGAATTCTGCTTTGATATCGTCGAGTGACGTTTTCAAGCCGATACTCGCCAGTTACGTTGAATTCTGCCACGAAAATTCGATTTTGATCAAAATTGTAGCTTTTCGACGCTAAAAACGCTAAAAACCGCGAATTCGGATTCGAAAGCGAACAGAAATACGACATCGAACAAAAACTCGCCATATCGTGTCAATATTCTGCCATGAAAGATTGATTTTGATTTGAACTGTAACTTCTCGACAAGAAAATATCGCTGTTACGGCGAATTGGGGATCGAAAATGATCAGAGAGACGTTAGTTAATCCAACGCAACGAATTCGCATCGTTAATGATTAAATTCTTCCATGAAAAATCAATTTGGATGAAAAATGTTGCTTTTCGTCACGAGAAACGCTCCTACGGCGAATCCTGCATCGAAAACGTTCAGAGGGAGATAACGGATAACGATCCCCAACACAAACTCGCCCTGTTACCGTCAAATTCTGGAACGAAAAATTGATTTCGACAAGTTATGTAGCATTTCGGCACGAAAATCGCAGTTTCGGCGAATTCTGCTTTGATATCGTCGAGAGTGACGTTTTCAAGCCGATACTCGCCAGTTACGTTGAATTCTGCCACGAAAATTCGATTTTGATCAAAATTGTAGCTTTTCGACGCTAAAAACGCTAAAAACCGCGAATTCGGATTCGAAAGCGAACAGAAATACGACATCGAACAAAAACTCGCCATATCGTGTCAATATTCTGCCATGAAAGATTGATTTTGATTTGAACTGTAACTTCTCGACAAGAAAATATCGCTGTTACGGCGAATTGGGGATCGAAAATGATCAGAGAGACGTTAGTTAATCCAACGCAACGAATTCGCATCGTTAATGATTAAATTCTTCCATGAAAAATCAATTTGGATGAAAAATGTTGCTTTTCGTCACGAGAAACGCTCCTACGGCGAATCCTGCATCGAAAACGTTCAGAGGAGATAACGGATAACGATCCCCAACACAAACTCGCCCTGTTACCGTCAAATTCTGGAACGAAAAATTGATTTCGACAAGTTATGTAGCATTTCGGCACGAAAATCGCAGTTTCGGCGAATTCTGCTTTGATATCGTCGAGTGACGTTTTCAAGCCGATACTCGCCAGTTACGTTGAATTCTGCCACGAAAATTCGATTTTGATCAAAATTGTAGCTTTTCGACGCTAAAAACGCTAAAAACCGCGAATTCGGATTCGAAAGCGAACAGAAATACGACATCGAACAAAAACTCGCCATATCGTGTCAATATTCTGCCATGAAAGATTGATTTTGATTTGAACTGTAACTTCTCGACAAGAAAATATCGCTGTTACGGCGAATTGGGGATCGAAAATGATCAGAGAGACGTTAGTTAATCCAACGCAACGAATTCGCATCGTTAATGATTAAATTCTTCCATGAAAAATCAATTTGGATGAAAAATGTTGCTTTTCGTCACGAGAAACGCTCCTACGGCGAATCCTGCATCGAAAACGTTCAGAGGGAGATAACGGATAACGATCCCCAACACAAACTCGCCCTGTTACCGTCAAATTCTGGAACGAAAAATTGATTTCGACAAGTTATGTAGCATTTCGGCACGAAAATCGCAGTTTCGGCGAATTCTGCTTTGATATCGTCGAGAGTGACGTTTTCAAGCCGATACTCGCCAGTTACGTTGAATTCTGCCACGAAAATTCGATTTTGATCAAAATTGTAGCTTTTCGACGCTAAAAACGCTAAAAACCGCGAATTCGGATTCGAAAGCGAACAGAAATACGACATCGAACAAAAACTCGCCATATCGTGTCAATATTCTGCCATGAAAGATTGATTTTGATTTGAACTGTAACTTCTCGACAAGAAAATATCGCTGTTACGGCGAATTGGGGATCGAAAATGATCAGAGAGACGTTAGTTAATCCAACGCAACGAATTCGCATCGTTAATGATTAAATTCTTCCATGAAAAATCAATTTGGATGAAAAATGTTGCTTTTCGTCACGAGAAACGCTCCTACGGCGAATCCTGCATCGAAAACGTTCAGAGGGAGATAACGGATAACGATCCCCAACACAAACTCGCCCTGTTACCGTCAAATTCTGGAACGAAAAATTGATTTCGACAAGTTATGTAGCATTTCGGCACGAAAATCGCAGTTTCGGCGAATTCTGCTTTGATATCGTCGAGAGTGACGTTTTCAAGCCGATACTCGCCAGTTACGTTGAATTCTGCCACGAAAATTCGATTTTGATCAAAATTGTAGCTTTTCGACGCTAAAAACGCTAAAAACCGCGAATTCGGATTCGAAAGCGAACAGAAATACGACATCGAACAAAAACTCGCCATATCGTGTCAATATTCTGCCATGAAAGATTGATTTTGATTTGAACTGTAACTTCTCGACAAGAAAATATCGCTGTTACGGCGAATTGGGGATCGAAAATGATCAGAGAGACGTTAGTTAATCCAACGCAACGAATTCGCATCGTTAATGATTAAATTCTTCCATGAAAAATCAATTTGGATGAAAAATGTTGCTTTTCGTCACGAGAAACGCTCCTACGGCGAATCCTGCATCGAAAACGTTCAGAGGGAGATAACGGATAACGATCCCCAACACAAACTCGCCCTGTTACCGTCAAATTCTGGAACGAAAAATTGATTTCGACAAGTTATGTAGCATTTCGGCACGAAAATCGCAGTTTCGGCGAATTCTGCTTTGATATCGTCGAGAGTGACGTTTTCAAGCCGATACTCGCCAGTTACGTTGAATTCTGCCACGAAAATTCGATTTTGATCAAAATTGTAGCTTTTCGACGCTAAAAACGCTAAAAACCGCGAATTCGGATTCGAAAGCGAACAGAAATACGACATCGAACAAAAACTCGCCATATCGTGTCAATATTCTGCCATGAAAGATTGATTTTGATTTGAACTGTAACTTCTCGACAAGAAAATATCGCTGTTACGGCGAATTGGGGATCGAAAATGATCAGAGAGACGTTAGTTAATCCAACGCAACGAATTCGCATCGTTAATGATTAAATTCTTCCATGAAAAATCAATTTGGATGAAAAATGTTGCTTTTCGTCACGAGAAACGCTCCTACGGCGAATCCTGCATCGAAAACGTTCAGAGGGAGATAACGGATAACGATCCCCAACACAAACTCGCCCTGTTACCGTCAAATTCTGGAACGAAAAATTGATTTCGACAAGTTATGTAGCATTTCGGCACGAAAATCGCAGTTTCGGCGAATTCTGCTTTGATATCGTCGAGAGTGACGTTTTCAAGCCGATACTCGCCAGTTACGTTGAATTCTGCCACGAAAATTCGATTTTGATCAAAATTGTAGCTTTT
Organism: Apis cerana; assembly: GCF_029169275.1. Taxonomy (NCBI): domain Eukaryota; kingdom Metazoa; phylum Arthropoda; class Insecta; order Hymenoptera; family Apidae; genus Apis; species Apis cerana. Next base: position 6,306 of record NC_083856.1, on the reverse strand, counting down.
CGACGCTAAAAACGCTAAAAACCGCGAATTCGGATTCGAAAGCGAACAGAAATACGACATCGAACAAAAACTCGCCATATCGTGTCAATATTCTGCCATGAAAGATTGATTTTGATTTGAACTGTAACTTCTCGACAAGAAAATATCGCTGTTACGGCGAATTGGGGATCGAAAATGATCAGAGAGACGTTAGTTAATCCAACGCAACGAATTCGCATCGTTAATGATTAAATTCTTCCATGAAAAATCAATTTGGATGAAAATGTTGCTTTTCGTCACGAGAAACGCTCCTACGGCGAATCCTGCATCGAAAACGTTCAGAGGGAGATAACGGATAACGATCCCCAACACAAACTCGCCCTGTTACCGTCAAATTCTGGAACGAAAAATTGATTTCGACAAGTTATGTAGCATTTCGGCACGAAAATCGCAGTTTCGGCGAATTCTGCTTTGATATCGTCGAGAGTGACGTTTTCAAGCCGATACTCGCCAGTTACGTTGAATTCTGCCACGAAAATTCGATTTTGATCAAAATTGTAGCTTTTCGACGCTAAAAACGCTAAAAACCGCGAATTCGGATTCGAAAGCGAACAGAAATACGACATCGAACAAAAACTCGCCATATCGTGTCAATATTCTGCCATGAAAGATTGATTTTGATTTGAACTGTAACTTCTCGACAAGAAAATATCGCTGTTACGGCGAATTGGGGATCGAAAATGATCAGAGAGACGTTAGTTAATCCAACGCAACGAATTCGCATCGTTAATGATTAAATTCTTCCATGAAAAATCAATTTGGATGAAAAATGTTGCTTTTCGTCACGAGAAACGCTCCTACGGCGAATCCTGCATCGAAAACGTTCAGAGGGAGATAACGGATAACGATCCCCAACACAAACTCGCCCTGTTACCGTCAAATTCTGGAACGAAAAATTGATTTCGACAAGTTATGTAGCATTTCGGCACGAAAATCGCAGTTTCGGCGAATTCTGCTTTGATATCGTCGAGAGTGACGTTTTCAAGCCGATACTCGCCAGTTACGTTGAATTCTGCCACGAAAATTCGATTTTGATCAAAATTGTAGCTTTTCGACGCTAAAAACGCTAAAAACCGCGAATTCGGATTCGAAAGCGAACAGAAATACGACATCGAACAAAAACTCGCCATATCGTGTCAATATTCTGCCATGAAAGATTGATTTTGATTTGAACTGTAACTTCTCGACAAGAAAATATCGCTGTTACGGCGAATTGGGGATCGAAAATGATCAGAGAGACGTTAGTTAATCCAACGCAACGAATTCGCATCGTTAATGATTAAATTCTTCCATGAAAAATCAATTTGGATGAAAAATGTTGCTTTTCGTCACGAGAAACGCTCCTACGGCGAATCCTGCATCGAAAACGTTCAGAGAGATAACGGATAACGATCCCCAACACAAACTCGCCCTGTTACCGTCAAATTCTGGAACGAAAAATTGATTTCGACAAGTTATGTAGCATTTCGGCACGAAAATCGCAGTTTCGGCGAATTCTGCTTTGATATCGTCGAGAGTGACGTTTTCAAGCCGATACTCGCCAGTTACGTTGAATTCTGCCACGAAAATTCGATTTTGATCAAAATTGTAGCTTTTCGACGCTAAAAACGCTAAAAACCGCGAATTCGGATTCGAAAGCGAACAGAAATACGACATCGAACAAAAACTCGCCATATCGTGTCAATATTCTGCCATGAAAGATTGATTTTGATTTGAACTGTAACTTCTCGACAAGAAAATATCGCTGTTACGGCGAATTGGGGATCGAAAATGATCAGAGAGACGTTAGTTAATCCAACGCAACGAATTCGCATCGTTAATGATTAAATTCTTCCATGAAAAATCAATTTGGATGAAAAATGTTGCTTTTCGTCACGAGAAACGCTCCTACGGCGAATCCTGCATCGAAAACGTTCAGAGGGAGATAACGGATAACGATCCCCAACACAAACTCGCCCTGTTACCGTCAAATTCTGGAACGAAAAATTGATTTCGACAAGTTATGTAGCATTTCGGCACGAAAATCGCAGTTTCGGCGAATTCTGCTTTGATATCGTCGAGAGTGACGTTTTCAAGCCGATACTCGCCAGTTACGTTGAATTCTGCCACGAAAATTCGATTTTGATCAAAATTGTAGCTTTTCGACGCTAAAAACGCTAAAAACCGCGAATTCGGATTCGAAAGCGAACAGAAATACGACATCGAACAAAAACTCGCCATATCGTGTCAATATTCTGCCATGAAAGATTGATTTTGATTTGAACTGTAACTTCTCGACAAGAAAATATCGCTGTTACGGCGAATTGGGGATCGAAAATGATCAGAGAGACGTTAGTTAATCCAACGCAACGAATTCGCATCGTTAATGATTAAATTCTTCCATGAAAAATCAATTTGGATGAAAAATGTTGCTTTTCGTCACGAGAAACGCTCCTACGGCGAATCCTGCATCGAAAACGTTCAGAGGGAGATAACGGATAACGATCCCCAACACAAACTCGCCCTGTTACCGTCAAATTCTGGAACGAAAAATTGATTTCGACAAGTTATGTAGCATTTCGGCACGAAAATCGCAGTTTCGGCGAATTCTGCTTTGATATCGTCGAGAGTGACGTTTTCAAGCCGATACTCGCCAGTTACGTTGAATTCTGCCACGAAAATTCGATTTTGATCAAAATTGTAGCTTTTCGACGCTAAAAACGCTAAAAACCGCGAATTCGGATTCGAAAGCGAACAGAAATACGACATCGAACAAAAACTCGCCATATCGTGTCAATATTCTGCCATGAAAGATTGATTTTGATTTGAACTGTAACTTCTCGACAAGAAAATATCGCTGTTACGGCGAATTGGGGATCGAAAATGATCAGAGAGACGTTAGTTAATCCAACGCAACGAATTCGCATCGTTAATGATTAAATTCTTCCATGAAAAATCAATTTGGATGAAAATGTTGCTTTTCGTCACGAGAAACGCTCCTACGGCGAATCCTGCATCGAAAACGTTCAGAGGAGATAACGGATAACGATCCCCAACACAAACTCGCCCTGTTACCGTCAAATTCTGGAACGAAAAATTGATTTCGACAAGTTATGTAGCATTTCGGCACGAAAATCGCAGTTTCGGCGAATTCTGCTTTGATATCGTCGAGAGTGACGTTTTCAAGCCGATACTCGCCAGTTACGTTGAATTCTGCCACGAAAATTCGATTTTGATCAAAATTGTAGCTTTTCGACGCTAAAAACGCTAAAAACCGCGAATTCGGATTCGAAAGCGAACAGAAATACGACATCGAACAAAAACTCGCCATATCGTGTCAATATTCTGCCATGAAAGATTGATTTTGATTTGAACTGTAACTTCTCGACAAGAAAATATCGCTGTTACGGCGAATTGGGGATCGAAAATGATCAGAGAGACGTTAGTTAATCCAACGCAACGAATTCGCATCGTTAATGATTAAATTCTTCCATGAAAAATCAATTTGGATGAAAAATGTTGCTTTTCGTCACGAGAAACGCTCCTACGGCGAATCCTGCATCGAAAACGTTCAGAGGGAGATAACGGATAACGATCCCCAACACAAACTCGCCCTGTTACCGTCAAATTCTGGAACGAAAAATTGATTTCGACAAGTTATGTAGCATTTCGGCACGAAAATCGCAGTTTCGGCGAATTCTGCTTTGATATCGTCGAGAGTGACGTTTTCAAGCCGATACTCGCCAGTTACGTTGAATTCTGCCACGAAAATTCGATTTTGATCAAAATTGTAGCTTTTCGACGCTAAAAACGCTAAAAACCGCGAATTCGGATTCGAAAGCGAACAGAAATACGACATCGAACAAAAACTCGCCATATCGTGTCAATATTCTGCCATGAAAGATTGATTTTGATTTGAACTGTAACTTCTCGACAAGAAAATATCGCTGTTACGGCGAATTGGGGATCGAAAATGATCAGAGAGACGTTAGTTAATCCAACGCAACGAATTCGCATCGTTAATGATTAAATTCTTCCATGAAAAATCAATTTGGATGAAAATGTTGCTTTTCGTCACGAGAAACGCTCCTACGGCGAATCCTGCATCGAAAACGTTCAGAGGGAGATAACGGATAACGATCCCCAACACAAACTCGCCCTGTTACCGTCAAATTCTGGAACGAAAAATTGATTTCGACAAGTTATGTAGCATTTCGGCACGAAAATCGCAGTTTCGGCGAATTCTGCTTTGATATCGTCGAGAGTGACGTTTTCAAGCCGATACTCGCCAGTTACGTTGAATTCTGCCACGAAAATTCGATTTTGATCAAAATTGTAGCTTTTCGACGCTAAAAACGCTAAAAACCGCGAATTCGGATTCGAAAGCGAACAGAAATACGACATCGAACAAAAACTCGCCATATCGTGTCAATATTCTGCCATGAAAGATTGATTTTGATTTGAACTGTAACTTCTCGACAAGAAAATATCGCTGTTACGGCGAATTGGGGATCGAAAATGATCAGAGAGACGTTAGTTAATCCAACGCAACGAATTCGCATCGTTAATGATTAAATTCTTCCATGAAAATCAATTTGGATGAAAAATGTTGCTTTTCGTCACGAGAAACGCTCCTACGGCGAATCCTGCATCGAAAACGTTCAGAGGGAGATAACGGATAACGATCCCCAACACAAACTCGCCCTGTTACCGTCAAATTCTGGAACGAAAAATTGATTTCGACAAGTTATGTAGCATTTCGGCACGAAAATCGCAGTTTCGGCGAATTCTGCTTTGATATCGTCGAGAGTGACGTTTTCAAGCCGATACTCGCCAGTTACGTTGAATTCTGCCACGAAAATTCGATTTTGATCAAAATTGTAGCTTTTCGACGCTAAAAACGCTAAAAACCGCGAATTCGGATTCGAAAGCGAACAGAAATACGACATCGAACAAAAACTCGCCATATCGTGTCAATATTCTGCCATGAAAGATTGATTTTGATTTGAACTGTAACTTCTCGACAAGAAAATATCGCTGTTACGGCGAATTGGGGATCGAAAATGATCAGAGAGACGTTAGTTAATCCAACGCAACGAATTCGCATCGTTAATGATTAAATTCTTCCATGAAAAATCAATTTGGATGAAAAATGTTGCTTTTCGTCACGAGAAACGCTCCTACGGCGAATCCTGCATCGAAAACGTTCAGAGGGAGATAACGGATAACGATCCCCAACACAAACTCGCCCTGTTACCGTCAAATTCTGGAACGAAAAATTGATTTCGACAAGTTATGTAGCATTTCGGCACGAAAATCGCAGTTTCGGCGAATTCTGCTTTGATATCGTCGAGAGTGACGTTTTCAAGCCGATACTCGCCAGTTACGTTGAATTCTGCCACGAAAATTCGATTTTGATCAAAATTGTAGCTTTTCGACGCTAAAAACGCTAAAAACCGCGAATTCGGATTCGAAAGCGAACAGAAATACGACATCGAACAAAAACTCGCCATATCGTGTCAATATTCTGCCATGAAAGATTGATTTTGATTTGAACTGTAACTTCTCGACAAGAAAATATCGCTGTTACGGCGAATTGGGGATCGAAAATGATCAGAGAGACGTTAGTTAATCCAACGCAACGAATTCGCATCGTTAATGATTAAATTCTTCCATGAAAAATCAATTTGGATGAAAAATGTTGCTTTTCGTCACGAGAAACGCTCCTACGGCGAATCCTGCATCGAAAACGTTCAGAGGGAGATAACGGATAACGATCCCCAACACAAACTCGCCCTGTTACCGTCAAATTCTGGAACGAAAAATTGATTTCGACAAGTTATGTAGCATTTCGGCACGAAAATCGCAGTTTCGGCGAATTCTGCTTTGATATCGTCGAGAGTGACGTTTTCAAGCAGATACTCGCCAGTTACGTTGAATTCTGCCACGAAAATTCGATTTTGATCAAAATTGTAGCTTTTCGACGCTAAAAACGCTAAAAACCGCGAATTCGGATTCGAAAGCGAACAGAAATACGACATCGAACAAAAACTCGCCATATCGTGTCAATATTCTGCCATGAAAGATTGATTTTGATTTGAACTGTAACTTCTCGACAAGAAAATATCGCTGTTACGGGCGCGCGGGTGGGGATCGAAAATGATCAGAGAGACGTTAGATTAATCCAACGCAACGAATTCGCATCGTTAATGATTAAATTCTTCCATGAAAATCAATTTGGATGAAAAATGTTGCTTTTCGTCACGAGAAACGCTCCTACGGCGAATC